>NC_074704.1:3241964-3281672 GCF_029448725.1 Salvelinus fontinalis
GAGAGAGAGAGAGAGAGAGAGAGAGAGAGAGAGAGGAGAGGAGAGAGAGAGAGAGAGAGAGAGGGAGAGAGAGAGAGAGAGAGAGAGAGACAGAGACAGAGACAGAGACAGAGACAGAGACAGAGACAGAGACAGACTATGGGAATAGATTTAGCCAGGAGCCTTGACAAGGATAGAATTGACCTCTGAGGAGAAGTTCTACAGGCGTCGTAATGATGTTATTAGACGAGAGATATTATATGTAGAATAATCACCCGGAGTGACAGGTGTTGTTATCAGTAGGTGTTTCCAGGTCAAACTAATTGAAAGGAAAGATGATGCCTCGACTACTGTACATGCATCCGGAGAAACTGGTGTACGGTTGATACTATAGGATTTAATCGTGGATGTGCAATGTGGCCATTTCCCTTTAGTGCGTACGTACCTGCATGCGTCTGCGTGTTTCCCTTTGACAGACTGCTAGAGAACACCTTTCCTCCCAACTAGCATCACAATCATTGTAAAAATCGAAATGATTTATTATTGAAATAGCATGGTGAAAAAAGGAATTGGTACAATTGAAGGTGATCCCAAACAGTAATGCAGGGGTGTGTTGAGCACGCTGGTCTGGGCAGAGGAGATGTCGGAGTTGTTTGTCTGCATCTGTAACTTGTTGTTCATTTGTGTATGCTTGTATCTGGTGTGGGGATTCTTCTTCTTCTTTTTTTAAATGCGACTGGTTCCAGGAAGCTAGGCTTATGTCACACATCACTACTTCAAGGGAGAGGCATTTGAACGTCAACATACATTTTTTTAAATCAAAATGCATTTTTTGGGGCAGAAATGTCTTCCGGAACGTGAACTTGTATGTCATCTGTAAATACGAATACAGTTGTTAAATTACGAGCCTAGCTGGTTTAGCCACGAAAAAAGACAGGAGCCTTAATGAGCCCCTGTTCCCCTCTCCGTTAAACTCCTAATCATACATGTGTTTTTCTTGCCGTCTGGGGGGCTACTAGACGGATAGCGACCGTCATGCCTCCCAGCCACAGTGTGCTTTCCAGGTTCTACACGTGTTGTAAAGTGTTTCTGTGCTTAGTAACTGTAACCTGTACATCCAGTTCCTCCTGCTGCGGACTACGCTTTCATGGCGACACAGACACACACAAACACACACACACACACACACACACACACACACACACACACACACACACACACACACACACACACACACACACACACACACACACACACACACACACACACACCACACACACACACACACACACACACACACACACACACACACACACACACACACACACATAGTTAATCACATGTGGTTTCTTCACAGCAGATCCATCAAGTAATTTTCACCACCAGAAGTGAAAATAAATGTTCCACTGTTTTAACCATCTGTTGATATGGCAACGGCACATCTGATGACAGATATCACCAAGGGATGTAAATATTCTGTTCCAAGTCTCTGTTGAATATTTATATATTCAATAACTGTTTTCTTACACGAAGTCCCGGTAATATGGCATATCTTAGTGTCATCATGTCTTGCCTTCCCTGTCTCTTTGAGAGCAGTAAAACAAAACAAATCGTAGCAAATCTAATATTATGATGGTAAAAGTAAGATAATGGTGTCCAATGGACAACCGTAAAACATGCCATATTTTCCTCTTTATAAAGACTTTCATGTTTTATCCAGTTTTTGGGACCAAGGTCTCTCTGGCTCCAGCCACAGTTAGGCTTTTAAATTGAATTTCAATATTAGTACTGCTTGCATCTGTTTTGCATTTGAGAGCTTTGTTGAGTCTGTGATGCCTTTGCTATTGTATCAGTTAGTCTATTCTCTCTCTCTCTCTCTCTCTCTCTCTCTCTTCTCTCTCTCTCTCTCTCTCTCTCTCTCTCTCTCAACTCTCTCAACTCTCTCAACTCTCCCTCCATCATCTCCTCCTGCTGCCTTCCTGCTCCACCATTCACGCTGTTTCAATCATGCCACTCCTGTCCTGATCACCATGCTGACTCACACATTTTAAATACTTTATTTGAAAACACACACACACACACACACACACACACACACACACACACACACACACACACACACACACACACACACACACACACACACACACAGTGAGTGGCTGATGCCCTACTTTCAGCAGTGCTACTCTACTCATGGCTGGGACTGAGTGGGTGTTTACATCACACTGTGATGTTGCAGTCACAGAGACAGTGTCTCGGAGTGTGTGTGTGTGAGACAGAGACAGTGAGACAGAGAAAGCGAGAGAGGAGAAGTGAGGAGCGTGGACACAGAAATAGGGCCTTAAGTGTGCTGGGACTTAACTACAGAAATAGTGCATCACAATCATGCCCAGAAAGTTACGGTTGTTATTGGAATTTATCTAAAACCATTTGGATTTCTTTTTAATAGCCTTTTTCAAAGCGTATTTTTTTAAACTATTTCTCCCAACTGATATCGTCTTTCATTACATTCAAACTAACTCAGCGGCATTCACTTAGTACAGTAGTTGGCATTCAAATTAGCACGAGGGGAAAAAGACGGATGGAGAAGAAAAAGTGTTCTTTTGAGTTATTAGGCTTTGAACACTGTAGATGATTACAGGGTTTAGAAACCACAGTCATGAAGTAGGGTTTAAAATCTCCCCTTTCCCTTTTCAAATATTACATCATCAAAGGCAATCCCATATGTGGTTACATCAATGACAAGGGAAGGGGAAAAGTGGCTGGTCCATCTACTTAAAGGGATAGTTCACCCAAATGACAAGCTAATGTTAGTTGTTACTTTATAGTTTCACAACACAAGAGCAGTCTCTCCTTGTCTATGGACTGCTTTCAAGGTACGGAAACAGATATGTAACATTTTAATTTGGGTGAACTATCACTTTAAGTAGATAGCCCATTCAACTTTATGCTTCCATCTTGCTTTATAGATCAACCTCACCCTGTCAAAAACATAGGCTAGATCCAAGGAAAACCACTCACTTTGATGTACAGAGGTGGATTGATGGGAGCCTCACGTCACGTGATGTTACATGAGGCTTAGATATAGCTATACATAGATATACATAGCACACTCTCTTTAACAAACACCTGCAAGGACAAACCATTCCCCTCTATCGTGTCTGTGGATGTGGAATGAAGAAGCACGACCTGTACAGGCAGTATATCTACAGGTATCCATAGCAGCACAGTCAAAACATCCACCATTTTGTCCTACTGTTAACCCCGCTGTGCTATCACAGACCAAGCTAGCAGCTCCTTGCTAAATGCTACCTCTAGCTCAGGTGCTAAATGTGGGCTTCCTTGGCAGGGCCCGAATGTCATTCCAGACAGGCAGAACAGAGGCACCACTGTCTCTCTGTAGGACCTCTGTGACTTTTCCAAAGATGCATATCCAGCATGTCCATGTAATGAGCCCTGACTGTATGGGTCTGTGCTCCATACTCTGAAACCATATGAAGAGTGCTGATCTGTCCATGTCTACCAGATCTCACAGTCTCATGTCAGAATTAGACGTCCATCCATGTTTCTCAAACGTCAAATTTTGAAGTTGTGCCAATGTCACATTTTGAAGTGTTTAAGGTTAAGATTAGGCATTAACTCCAAATTCTTAGTGTTAGGTATTAACTCTGAATGGTAACGGTTAGGGTTAAGGTTTGGGATTGGCTTAAAACGATAATATAAAAATCAACTTTCTGCAGCTGGATTTGAACTTGCAACCTTTGGAATGAAAGGCTTACACTCATCCTCCCCCCCCCCCCCCGTCCACAACGCCCTAGCAAAACTAAAAACTACTTGAAGGTAACAGCGCACACTGTTGCCCCTAGTGGCAGGCGTCCACGTCATCTCCCGACGTCCTCAGACATGGATGGATGTCGAATACTGACTTGTATCATGGGTGACCTGGCTGATCCATGTAAGTCAAATCAAATGTTATTTGACACATACACATATTTAGCAGATGTTACTGCGTGTGTAGCGAAAATGCTTGTGTTCTTAGCTCCAACAGAGCAGTAGCATCTAACAATTCACAACAATACACACAAATCTAAAAGTAAAATAATGGAATTAAGAAATATATAAAGAAATATATAAAATATTTTATTGATTATATATTTCATCTTATTGGTTATGATCTAAAAGGCAAAACTGATCCTAAAGCAGCAGTCCTTTTCTGAGAGCTTCATACTCTGACAGCATATGAGGAGTGCTGATCTAGGATCAGGTCCCCCCTGCCCATGATGAGTCAGAGATGAGACAGAGATAAGACAGTGATATCCCATAATAGGTTGCCTGAGTATTGGCCTGAGGTTGTCTGTCTGGTTCCACAGACAGACAGACAGACAGGACAGGGTCAAAAGCAGTGCGATCTCACACACAGTCAGCATCCACATACACACACACACAAGCGCACACACACACACACACACACAATCTTTGCACACGCAGTCAGCGTCCGCTTACTCACTGTTCTCCAGCAGGAGCCCTTAATGTGAAGCACAGCAGTAGAACAACACACTCTGAGGCACTCTGAGAACCCCCACACAGCCCGCCTGGCCCCTCACTGTGAGGCTAACACGGGGGCAGTCAGAGTTTGTGTGTGTGTGTGTGTGGGTGGATCGGGGGAGTGTGTGTGTGTTTGATACTTTGTATGCCTCATAGGTCCTATGAAACAAACCACTGTGTCTCGACAGTTTCTACTTTGCTTTCTCCACACATTGATGATAATGTCCTTCTGTTTTAGGCCATATACCAGCCATTACAGGCCATTAGTGTTATAAAAACACACAATGTCACTCCCCGGTCACACACACTCCCTGTCTCCAACCAGCACAGTTACCCAACACATCGGCTTCTGACGATTCCCAGACGATGTCATGATCCTACTACCGTTTCAGACGGGTTGGATTTGTAACACACACACACACACACACACAAATACTCCCCATCCCCCATCATCAACACTGTTCCAGGTGGCTAGCTTTCTTACAATACGTTAATATCACATCATCCAGAACAGTAAAGCCATATAATGTGATGCCAGTAATCCCATAGGTAAGAGGTTTAGAGTAGCTACAGCCTCAGATGAGGAAACCCTTATTTTCATTTTACATTGCATTTATTCATTTAAAAAAAACATTTAGCCCTACTGACGCTGGCCTGGCTAGGAATACAAACATGTTGGGGAGGGGGCCTGGTCATCTAGTCATCTAGATGAACTCAGTGCCAGGTCCCCCACCTGGCACTGGTAAATGAGTTCATCTAGATGACTAGATGACCAGGCCCCCTCCCCAACATGTTTGTATTCCTAGCCAGGCCAGCGTCAGTAGGGCTAAATGTTTTTTTTAAATGAATAAATGCAATGTAAAATGAAAATAAGGGTTTCCTATTGGACATGTTTAGGTGCAGACTTTGCTGAGAATTTTCCTGCACGGTAGTGTATTCAAGGTTTAAAAAGGCTTCTAAAGTTTGTAATTTCCACTTTAAAATGTCAGTCCTGATTTTCCCTATTGAAAAATGTATGAACCCCTACAAAAATGACCATCAATTTTAATCCACATAATAATTCACATTTCCTGTTGCTGCAGGATTCTTTTCTGTAGCAAACTGTAGCAAACTATCTCAAATGAAGATCCTACATCTCTAGTACCTCCCCATTTCAAAACGTTTCTCCCAGCTGAACACAACCCAGACGGAGCAAGACTAGGGGTTTGTGTTGCCATTTCAGAGCAGAGATCATCCCTTTGGAGAGGGGGGGTTGAGAGGGACGGAGGGAATGAGACCCTAGCCATATGGACGACTGATTAGGCTGATCACTGCTCACATTACCCTTTTAAATAGATATTTTGGCATCACATTACGTTCCAATCCCCAAACCAGCTACTGTAAACAAGCTACTGTAAACAGGCTACTATAGATTCATGTTCTAATCCCATACCAGCTACTGTAAACAAGCTACTGTAAACAGGCTACTATAGATTCATGTTCTAATCCCATACCAGTTTCTGTAAACAGGCTACAGTATATGAACGTTCCAATCCCCATACCAGCTACTGTAAACAGACTACTGTATATAAATGTTCTAATCCCCATACCAGCTACTGTAAACAGACTGCTGTATATAAACGTCCCAATCCCCATACCAGCTACTGTAAACAGACTACTGTATATAAACGTTCCAATCCCCATACCAGCTACTGTAAACAGACTACTGTATATAAATGTTCTAATCCCCATACCAGCTACTGTAAACAGACTACTGTATATAAACGTTCCAATCCCCATACCAGCTACTATAAACAGACTACTGTATATAAACGTTCCAATCCCCATACCAGCTACTGTAAACAGACTACTGTATATAAATGTTCCAATCCCCATACCAGCTACTGTAAACAGACTGCTGTATATGAATGTTGGTATCTATGACCATTTTGAATACTGTAAGAAATCAAACACACATAATTTTTTATGTTACAATGGGCCAGAAAATATGTAAGGTAATATTTGCATTCCTAGATGCTTCAAAACGCAAGCTGTTTCAAACCAAACCGGTTTCCCTAACCTCCTTGTGTTGATAGTCAGGTGTAAACAATGTTGAAACACTACACATTCACCTCAGATAAATTGTAGTCACATGCAATCTTCCTTTTTGTATCCATGTATTCCCCAATCCCCACACTGCAAGGTAGTTCTATATATATATAGGCCACTTCTACTCCATGGCAGTCCTATGAGAGACTATTATACTGTATAGTGTATTGTGTCTCAAGCACACTGGCCACGTCTGTGTAGTCCCAAAAGGCACCCTATTATGTATATAGTGCACTACTTTTGACCTGGTACCACAGGGCTCTGGTCAACAGAAGTGCACTACAAAGGAAATAGAGTGCCATTTGGGATATATCATACTCTCTGGGGAAATCTCACCCATATCAGACACCCTAGGTTACCCCTACTCTCTGAGGAAATCTCACCCATATCAGACACCCTAGGTAACCCCTACTCTCTGGGGAAATCTCACCCATATCAAACACACTAGGTTACCCCTACTCTCTGGGGAAATCTCACCCATATCAAACACACTAGGTTACCCCTACTCTCTGGGGAAATCTCACCCATATCAAACACACTAGGTTACCCCTACTCTCTGAGGAAATCTCACCCATATCAGACACCCTAGGTTACCCCTACTCTCTGGGGAAATCTCACCCATATCAAACACACTAGGTTACCCCTACTCTCTGGGGAAATCTCACCCATATCAAACACACTAGGTTACCCCTACTCTCTGGGGAAATCTCACCCATATCAGACACCCTAGGTTACCCCTACTCTCTGAGGAAATCTCACCCATATCAAACACACTAGGTTACCCCTACTCTCTGAGGAAATCTCACCCATATCAAACACACTAGGTTACCCCTACTCTCTGGGGAAATCTCACCCATATCAAACACACTAGATAACCCCTACTCTCTGGGGAAATCTCACCCATGCCAAACACCCTAGGTTACCCCTACTCTCTGGGGAAATCTCACCCATATCAAACACACTAGGTTACCCCTACTCTCTGGGGAAATCTCACCCATATCAAACACACTAGGTAACCCCTACTCTCTGGGGAAATCTCACCCATGCCAAACACCCTAGGTTACCCCTACTCTCTGGGGAAATCTCACCCATATCAAACACACTAGGTTACCCCTACTCTCTGGGGAAATCTCACCCATATCAAACACACTAGGTTACCCCTACTCTCTGGGGAAATCTCACCCATATCAAACACACTAGGTTACCCCTACTCTCTGGGGAAATCTCACCCATATCAAACACCCTAGGTTACCCCTACTCTCTGAGGAAATCTCACCCATATCAAACACACTAGGTTACCCCTACTCTCTGAGGAAATCTCACCCATATCAAACACAATAGGTTACCCCTACTCTCTGGGGAAATCTCACCCATATCAAACACACTAGGTTACCCCTACTCTCTGAGGAAATCTCACCCATATCAAACACACTAGGTTACCCCTACTCTCTGGGGAAATCTCACCCATATCAAACACACTAGGTTACCCCTAGTCTCTGGGGAAATCTCACCCATATCAGACACACTAGGTTACCCCTACTCTCTGGGTAAATCTCACCCATATCAAACACACTAGGTTACCCCTACTCTCTGGGGAAATCTCACCCATATCAAACACACTAGGTTACCCCTACTCTCTGAGGAAATCTCACCCATATCAAACACACTAGGTTACCCCTACTCTCTGGGGAAATCTCACCCATATCAAACACCCTAGGTTACCCCTACTCTCTGGGGAAATCTCACCCATATCAAACACACTAGGTTACCCCTACTCTCTGGGGAAATCTCACCCATATCAAACACCCTAGGTTAGCCCTACTCTCTGAGGAAATCTCACCCATATCAAACACCCTAGGTTACCCCTACTCTCTGGGGAAATCTCACCCATATCAAACACACTAGGTTACCCCTACTCTCTGGGGAAATCTCACCCATATCAAACACACTAGGTTACCCCTACTCTCTGGGGAAATCTCACCCATATCAAACACCCTAGGTTACCCCTACTCTCTGGGGAAATCTCACCCATATCAAACACCCTAGGTTACCCCTACTCTCTGAGGAAATCTCACCCATATCAAACACACTAGGTTACCCCTACTCTCTGGGGAAATCTCACCCATATCAAACACCCTAGGTTACCCCTACTCTCTGAGGAAATCTCACCCATATCAAACACACTAGGTTACCCCTACTCTCTGGGGAAATCTCACCCATATCAAACACACTAGGTTACCCCTACTCTCTGGGGAAATCTCACCCATGCCAAACACACTAGGTTACCCCTACTCTCTGAGGAAATCTCACCCATATCAAACACACTAGGTTACCCCTACTCTCTGGGGAAATCTCACCCATATCAAACACACTAGGTTACCCCTACTCTCTGAGGAAATCTCACCCATATCAAACACACTAGGTTACCCCTACTCTCTGGGGAAATCTCACCCATATCAAACACCCTAGGTTACCCCTACACTCTGGGGAAATCTCACCCATATCAAACACACTAGGTTACCCCTACTCTCTGGGGAAATCTCACCCATATCAAACACCCTAGGTTACCCCTACTCTCTGAGGAAATCTCACCCATATCAAGCACCCTAGGTTACCCCTACTCTCTGGGGAAATCTCACCCATATCAAACACACTAGGTTACCCCTACTCTCTGAGGAAATCTCACCCATGCCAAACACACTAGGTTACCCCTACTCTCTGGGGAAATCTCACCCATATCAAACACACTAGGTTACCCCTACTCTCTGGGGAAATCTCACCCATGTCAAACACACTAGGTTACCCCTACTCTCTGGGGAAATCTCACCCATGTCAAACACACTAGGTTACCCCTACTCTCTGGGGAAATCTCACCCATGTCAAACACACTAGGTTACCCCTACTCTCTGGGGAAATCTCACCCATGTCAAACACACTAGGTTACCCCTACTCTCTGGGGAAATCTCACCCATGTCAAACACACTAGGTTACCCCTACTCTCTGGGGAAATCTCACCCATATCAAACACACTAGGTTACCCCTACTCTCTGAGGAAATCTCACCCATGCCAAACACACTAGGTTACCCCTACTCTCTGGGGAAATCTCACCCATATCAAACACACTAGGTTACCCCTACTCTCTGGGGAAATCTCACCCATGTCAAACACACTAGGTTACCCCTACTCTCTGGGGAAATCTCACCCATGTCAAACACACTAGGTTACCCCTACTCTCTGGGGAAATCTCACCCATGTCAAACACACTAGGTTACCCCTACTCTCTGGGGAAATCTCACCCATGTCAAACACACTAGGTTACCCCTACTCTCTGGGGAAATCTCACCCATGTCAAACACACTAGGTTACCCCTACTCTCTGGGGAAATCTCACCCATATCAAACACACTAGGTTACCCCTACTCTCTGAGGAAATCTCACCCATGCCAAACACACTAGGTTACCCCTACTCTCTGGGGAAATCTCACCCATGTCAAACACACTAGGTTACCCCTACTCTCTGGGGAAATCTCACCCATGTCAAACACACTAGATTACCCCTACTCTCTGTGGAAATCTCACCCATGTCAAACACACTAGGTTACCCCTACTCTCTGGGGAAATCTCACCCATATCAAACACACTAGGTTACCCCTACTCTCTGGGGAAATCTCACCCATGTCAAACACACTAGGTTACCCCTACTCTCTGGGGAAATCTCACCCATGTCAAACACACTAGGTTACCCCTACTCTCTGGGGAAATCTCACCCATGTCAAACACACTAGGTTACCCCTACTCTCTGGGGAAATCTCACCCATGTCAAACACACTAGGTTACCCCTACTCTCTGGGGAAATCTCACCCATATCAAACACACTAGGTTACCCCTACTCTCTGGGGAAATCTCACCCATGTCAAACACACTAGGTTACCCCTACTCTCTGGGGAAATCTCACCCATATCAAACACACTAGGTTACCCCTACTCTCTGGGGAAATCTCACCCATGTCAAACACACTAGGTTACCCCTACTCTCTGGGGAAATCTCACCCATGTCAAACACACTAGGTTACCCCTACTCTCTGGGGAAATCTCACCCATGTCAAACACACTAGGTTACCCCTACTCTCTGGGGAAATCTCACCCATGTCAAACACACTAGGTTACCCCTACTCTCTGGGGAAATCTCACCCATATCAAACACACTAGGTTACCCCTACTCTCTGAGGAAATCTCACCCATGCCAAACACACTAGGTTACCCCTACTCTCTGGGGAAATCTCACCCATATCAAACACACTAGGTTACCCCTACTCTCTGGGGAAATCTCACCCATATCAAACACACTAGGTTACCCCTACTCTCTGAGGAAATCTCACCCATATCAAACACACTAGGTTACCCCTACTCTCTGAGGAAATCTCACCCATATCAAACACACTAGGTTACCCCTACTCTCTGAGGAAATCTCACCCATATCAAACACCCTAGGTAACCCCTACTCTCTGAGGAAATCTCACCCATATCAAACACACTAGGTTACCCCTACTCTCTGAGGAAATCTCACCCATATCAAACACACTAGGTTACCCCTACTCTCTGAGGAAATCTCACCCATATCAAACACCCTAGGTAACCCCTACTCTCTGAGGAAATCTCACCCATATCAAACACACTAGGTTACCCCTACTCTCTGAGGAAATCTCACCCATATCAAACACCCTAGGTAACCCCTACTCTCTGAGGAAATCTCACCCATATCAAACACACTAGGTTACCCCTACTCTCTGAGGAAATCTCACCCATATCAAACACCCTAGGTAACCCCTACTCTCTGAGGAAATCTCACCCATATCAAACACACTAGGTTACCCCTACTCTCTGAGGAAATCTCACCCATATCAAACACCCTAGGTAACCCCTACTCTCTGAGGAAATCTCACCCATATCAAACACACTAGGTTACCCCTACTCTCTGAGGAAATCTCACCCATATCAAACACACTAGGTTACCCCTACTCTCTGCGGAAATCTCACCCATATCAAACACACTAGGTTACCCCTACTCTCTGAGGAAATCTCACCCATATCAAACACACTAGGTTACCCCTACTCTCTGGGGAAATCTCACCCATATCAGACACCCTAGGTTACCCCTACTCTCTGAGGAAATCTCACCCATATCAAACACACTAGGTTACCCCTACTCTCTGGGGAAATCTCACCCATATCAAACACACTAGGTTACCCCTACTCTCTGAGGAAATCTCACCCATATCAAACACACTAGGTTACCCCTACTCTCTGGGGAAATCTCACCCATATCAGACACCCTAGGTTACCCCTACTCTCTGAGGAAATCTCACCCATATCAAACACCCTAGGTTACCCCTACTCTCTGAGGAAATCTCACCCATATCAAACACACTAGGTTACCCCTACTCTCTGAGGAAATCTCACCCATATCAAACACACTAGGTTACCCCTACTCTCTGGGGAAATCTCACCCATATCAAACACACTAGGTTACCCCTACTCTCTGAGGAAATCTCACCCATATCAAACACACTAGGTTACCCCTACTCTCTGGGGAAATCTCACCCATATCAAACACACTAGGTTACCCCTACTCTCTGGGGAAATCTCACCCATATCAAACACACTAGGTTACCCCTACTCTCTGGGGAAATCTCACCCATATCAAACACACTAGGTAACCCCTACTCTCTGAGGAAATCTCACCCATATCAAACACACTAGGTTACCCCTACTCTCTGGGGAAATCTCACCCATATCAAACACACTAGGTTACCCCTACTCTCTGGGGAAATCTCACCCATATCAAACACACTAGGTTACCCCTACTCTCTGGGGAAATCTCACCCATATCAAACACACTAGGTTACCCCTACTCTCTGGGGAAATCTCACCCATATCAAACACACTAGGTTACCCCTACTCTCTGGGGAAATCTCACCCATATCAAACACACTAGGTTACCCCTACTCTCTGGGGAAATCTCACCCATATCAAACACACTAGGTTACCCCTACTCTCTGGGGAAATCTCACCCATATCAAACACACTAGGTTACCCCTACTCTCTGGGGAAATCTCACCCATATCAAACACACTAGGTTACCCCTACTCTCTGGGGAAATCTCACCCATATCAAACACACTAGGTTACCCCTACTCTCTGGGGAAATCTCACCCATATCAAACACACTAGGTTACCCCTACTCTCTGAGGAAATCTCACCCATATCAAACACACTAGGTTACCCCTACTCTCTGAGGAAATCTCACCCATATCAAACACACTAGGTTACCCCTACTCTCTGGGGAAATCTCACCCATATCAAACACACTAGGTTACCCCTACTCTCTGGGGAAATCTCACCCATATCAAACACACTAGGTTACCCCTACTCTCTGGGGAAATCTCACCCATATCAAACACACTAGGTTACCCCTACTCTCTGGGGAAATCTCACCCATATCAAACACACTAGGTTACCCCTACTCTCTGGGGAAATCTCACCCATATCAAACACACTAGGTTACCCCTACTCTCTGAGGAAATCTCACCCATATCAAACACACTAGGTTACCCCTACTCTCTGGGGAAATCTCACCCATATCAAACACACTAGGTTACCCCTACTCTCTGGGGAAATCTCACCCATATCAAACACACTAGGTTACCCCTACTCTCTGGGGAAATCTCACCCATATCAAACACACTAGGTTACCCCTACTCTCTGGGGAAATCTCACCCATATCAAACACACTAGGTTACCCCTACTCTCTGAGGAAATCTCACCCATATCAAACACACTAGGTTACCCCTACTCTCTGGGGAAATCTCACCCATATCAAACACACTAGGTTACCCCTACTCTCTGAGGAAATCTCACCCATATCAAACACACTAGGTTACCCCTACTCTCTGGGGAAATCTCACCCATATCAAACACACTAGGTTACCCCTACTCTCTGAGGAAATCTCACCCATATCAAACACACTAGGTTACCCCTACTCTCTGAGGAAATCTCACCCATATCAAACACACTAGGTTACCCCTACTCTCTGAGGAAATCTCACCCATATCAAACACACTAGGTTACCCCTACTCTCTGGGGAAATCTCACCCATATCAAACACACTAGGTTACCCCTACTCTCTGGGGAAATCTCACCCATATCAAACACACTAGGTTACCCCTACTCTCTGGGGAAATCTCACCCATATCAAACACACTAGGTTACCCCTACTCTCTGGGGAAATCTCACCCATATCAAACACACTAGGTTACCCCTACTCTCTGAGGAAATCTCACCCATATCAAACACACTAGGTTACCCCTACTCTCTGGGGAAATCTCACCCATATCAAACACACTAGGTTACCCCTACTCTCTGGGGAAATCTCACCCATATCAAACACACTAGGTTACCCCTACTCTCTGGGGAAATCTCACCCATATCAAACACACTAGGTTACCCCTACTCTCTGGGGAAATCTCACCCATATCAAACACACTAGGTTACCCCTACTCTCTGAGGAAATCTCACCCATATCAAACACACTAGGTTACCCCTACTCTCTGGGGAAATCTCACCCATATCAAACACACTAGGTTACCCCTACTCTCTGAGGAAATCTCACCCATATCAAACACACTAGGTTACCCCTACTCTCTGGGGAAATCTCACCCATATCAAACACACTAGGTTACCCCTACTCTCTGAGGAAATCTCACCCATATCAAACACACTAGGTTACCCCTACTCTCTGAGGAAATCTCACCCATATCAAACACACTAGGTTACCCCTACTCTCTGAGGAAATCTCACCCATATCAAACACACTAGGTTACCCCTACTCTCTGGGGAAATCTCACCCATATCAAACACACTAGGTTACCCCTACTCTCTGAGGAAATCTCACCCATATCAAACACACTAGGTTACCCCTACTCTCTGAGGAAATCTCACCCATATCAAACACACTAGGTTACCCCTACTCTCTGGGGAAATCTCACCCATATCAAACACACTAGGTTACCCCTACTCTCTGAGGAAATCTCACCCATATCAAACACACTAGGTTACCCCTACTCTCTGGGGAAATCTCACCCATATCAAACACACTAGGTTACCCCTACTCTCTGGGGAAATCTCACCCATATCAAACACACTAGGTTACCCCTACTCTCTGGGGAAATCTCACCCATATCAAACACACTAGGTAACCCCTACTCTCTGAGGAAATCTCACCCATATCAAACACACTAGGTTACCCCTACTCTCTGGGGAAATCTCACCCATATCAAACACACTAGGTTACCCCTACTCTCTGGGGAAATCTCACCCATATCAAACACACTAGGTTACCCCTACTCTCTGGGGAAATCTCACCCATATCAAACACACTAGGTTACCCCTACTCTCTGGGGAAATCTCACCCATATCAAACACACTAGGTTACCCCTACTCTCTGGGGAAATCTCACCCATATCAAACACACTAGGTTACCCCTACTCTCTGGGGAAATCTCACCCATATCAAACACACTAGGTTACCCCTACTCTCTGGGGAAATCTCACCCATATCAAACACACTAGGTTACCCCTACTCTCTGGGGAAATCTCACCCATATCAAACACACTAGGTTACCCCTACTCTCTGGGGAAATCTCACCCATATCAAACACACTAGGTTACCCCTACTCTCTGGGGAAATCTCACCCATATCAAACACACTAGGTTACCCCTACTCTCTGGGGAAATCTCACCCATATCAAACACACTAGGTTACCCCTACTCTCTGAGGAAATCTCACCCATATCAAACACACTAGGTTACCCCTACTCTCTGGGGAAATCTCACCCATATCAAACACACTAGGTTACCCCTACTCTCTGGGGAAATCTCACCCATATCAAACACACTAGGTTACCCCTACTCTCTGGGGAAATCTCACCCATATCAAACACACTAGGTTACCCCTACTCTCTGGGGAAATCTCACCCATATCAAACACACTAGGTTACCCCTACTCTCTGAGGAAATCTCACCCATATCAAACACACTAGGTTACCCCTACTCTCTTTGTTGAAATCTCACCCATATCAAACACACTAGGTTACCCCTACTCTCTGGGGAAATCTCACCCATATCAAACACACTAGGTTACCCCTACTCTCTGGGGAAATCTCACCCATATCAAACACACTAGGTTACCCCTACTCTCTGGGGAAATCTCACCCATATCAAACACACTAGGTTACCCCTACTCTCTGGGGAAATCTCACCCATATCAAACACACTAGGTTACCCCTACTCTCTGGGGAAATCTCACCCATATCAAACACACTAGGTTACCCCTACTCTCTGGGGAAATCTCACCCATATCAAACACACTAGGTTACCCCTACTCTCTGAGGAAATCTCACCCATATCAAACACACTAGGTTACCCCTACTCTCTGGGGAAATCTCACCCATATCAAACACACTAGGTTACCCCTACTCTCTGGGGAAATCTCACCCATATCAAACACACTAGGTTACCCCTACTCTCTGGGGAAATCTCACCCATATCAAACACACTAGGTTACCCCTACTCTCTGGGGAAATCTCACCCATATCAAACACACTAGGTTACCCCTACTCTCTGAGGAAATCTCACCCATATCAAACACACTAGGTTACCCCTACTCTCTGGGGAAATCTCACCCATATCAAACACACTAGGTTACCCCTACTCTCTGAGGAAATCTCACCCATATCAAACACACTAGGTTACCCCTACTCTCTGAGGAAATCTCACCCATATCAAACACACTAGGTTACCCCTACTCTCTGAGGAAATCTCACCCATATCAAACACACTAGGTTACCCCTACTCTCTGGGGAAATCTCACCCATATCAAACACACTAGGTTACCCCTACTCTCTGGGGAAATCTCACCCATATCAAACACACTAGGTTACCCCTACTCTCTGGGGAAATCTCACCCATATCAAACACACTAGGTTACCCCTACTCTCTGAGGAAATCTCACCCATATCAAACACACTAGGTTACCCCTACTCTCTGAGGAAATCTCACCCATATCAAACACACTAGGTTACCCCTACTCTCTGGGGAAATCTCACCCATATCAAACACACTAGGTTACCCCTACTCTCTGGGGAAATCTCACCCATATCAAACACACTAGGTTACCCCTACTCTCTGAGGAAATCTCACCCATATCAAACACACTAGGTTACCCCTACTCTCTGAGGAAATCTCACCAATGCAGTCACATTAGGCCCAGTTATACACAGATAATAAGTCACACACACACACACACACACACACACACACACACACACACACACACACACACACACACACACACACACACACACACACACTGCATAATGACATTGTGTGCGACTCAAAATCATTCCCTCGCTATCTCCTCTCTTCTCACTGCAGTAATCCCTTGTATTCTCGTATCCTAATAAGACTCTGGTCTTCATGAAGGGAGGAAGGAAGGAATAAAAGAAAGAGAAGAAGATGAAGAAGGGAGGATGACACATTAACACTGGGCAGAGATACGGGCGGCTGGGCCTGTCAGAACGAGCCGTATGTCCTTCCAGCCCAGGGAGCAGGAGGCCAGTAATTGCAGACTGTCTCTTTGCTCCGCTCCCCCGCTTTTCTTTTTCTCCTTCTCTTTTTCTCCTTCTCTCGTTCTTCTCTCGTCACTGGAGCTGAGTGTGTGTGTGTTACTCCAGTGGTGTTGTCTCGATCAGTGATTAAGAGAGTGAGAGCGGTGTAACACGAGAGGCAGAAGAAAACTGGAGCGAGAAAGGGAGAGCGAAAGATATATATTTTTTTCCCTTCTTAAATCCGACTTCTACTCAAATCCCAGGCGTAATCCGCCCATAAATCCCTCGGGTTTCGACGGCTATTTAGTTAGTGGTGTGAGACACACACACACACACACATACACAGTCATGGGGCAAACACACCTTCCAGTTGAAGTTGTCCCGTAGACACTTATTTGAAGTCAGTCTTATGTTTTGCCCCACTAATAGTTCAGGTTAGGTCTTGGCCAGTTAGTTCCTGATCAGGGCCTGTATTCATAATTATTCTCAGAGAAGGAGTGCTGATCTAGGATCAGTTGAGCCTTTTAGATCATAATTAGTATTGGCATTTTATTAGGATCCCCATTAGCTGTTGTGAAAGCAGCAGCTACTCTTACTGATTGCAGGAAACTGATCCCAGATCAGCCTTCCTACTCTGAGACTTTTTGAATACAGGCCCTCCCTGTGCTGTGCCTAAGGGCAGCTTCCACCCCTTATAGGTTCATTGTTGCAAGTAGTCTATGACCTTGACCCAATGTAATATACTGACATAATATTATCTCCCAGGTAGGGCAAGAGTCAGGGTAGGTGTTTATTAACGTTGCACCAGGGATAGCTAAAGGGGCATCTACTAATTATTATTATTATTATTATTATTATTATTCCACTCTACTAAAGGGTGAAATCTCTCACATCTCTCTGCATTGTTGAGAAGGGCCCGTAAGCATTCCACTGTTGGTCTACACCTGTTGTTTACGCAGCATGTGATTAATATGATTTAATTAAATTTAACGGGGTAACATGAAAAGCTTTGAGGTAGGACACTGGTGCTCATGTCCTTCTCTCCTCTCTTCCTGCTTCTTCATTCCTTTCCTTCTCTCCTCTTCCTGCTTCTTCTCTCCTTTCCTTCTCTCCTCTCTTCCTGCTTCTTCTTCTCCTCTCCTGACCTTTTTTCCTCTTTTCCTGCATCTCGTCCTCCTCCTCAGTCTCATGTAGGAATCTCATTCTGCTCCTCCAACCCATTCTGCTCCTCCAAGCCTCCTCCTCCAACCATCCAGTCTGTTTCTCCTGCTCCTCTCCACTCCTCTTCTTATCCTCCTGTTTCTTCTCCTCCACCAGTCTCAAATAGGATCTCATTCTGCTCTTCTACTACCCCCCCTATCCAGTAGTTCACTTCCCTTCTCCTGCTTCTTCTTCTTCTCCTCAAGTATGATCTCAGATATTATTCTATGGTGGCTGAGCAGTTGGATGGTCCTCCAGTCTCCTAAATCAAACTTAATGAGTCTGCAGAGATTGGAGCTGCTCTCTCGCTGTGCAGAAATTCCATCCCTAATTGAGCCGCATGATAATTATACATTTTCTTTCAGATTTTATACTGCTGGTTGGTGAACCATCGTCGTGTATCTGGTGTGTGTGTGTGCGTGCATGTTTGTGTGCAGTGGTGGCAGTTGTAGTGATGGTAGTGGTGGTAGTGGAAGTGATGGCAGTGGTACTGGTAGTGATGGTAGTGAAAGTCATGTTTTTTCATTTTTTTTCTTTATTTAACCAGGCAAGTCAGTTAAGAACAAATTCTTACTTTCAATGACGGCCTAGAAACAGTGGGTTAACTGCCTTGTTCAGGGGCAGAACGACAGATGTTTTACCTTTCGGTTACTAGTCCAACCCTCTAACCACTAGGCTACCTGCCGTCCCGATGGTAGTTGTAGCTATGGTAGTGATGGTAGGGGTAGTGATGGTAGAGGTAGCGATAGTAGTGAGGGTAGTGGTGTTGATGGTAGGGGTAGTTATGGTGGTGATGGTAGGGGTAGTGAGGGTAGTGGTGTTGATGGTAGGGGTAGTTATGGTGGTGATGGTAGGGGTAGTGATGGTAGGGGTAGTTATGGTGGGGATGGTAGGGGTCGTGATGGTAGGTAGTTATGGTGGAGATGGTAGGGGTAGTGATGGTAGGGGTAGTTATGGTGGGGATGGTAGGGGTCGTGATGGTAGGTAGTTATGGTGGTGATGGTAGGGGTAGTTATGGTGGTGATGGTAGGGGTAGTGAGGGTAGTGGTGTTGATGGTAGGGGTAGTTATGGTGGTGATGGTAGGGGTAGTGAGGGTAGTGGTGTTGATGGTAGGGGTAGTTATGGTGGTGATGGTAGGGGTAGTGAGGGTAGTGGTGTTGATGGTAGGGGTAGTTATGGTGGTGATGGTAGGGGTAGTGATGGTAGGGGTAGTTATGGTGGGGATGGTAGAGGTCGTGATGGTAGGTAGTTATGGTGGAGATGGTAGGGGTAGTGAGGGTAGTGGTGTTGATGGTAGGGGTAGTTATGGTGGAGATGGTAGGGGTAGTGAGGGTAGTGGTGTTGATGGTAGGGGTAGTTATGGTGGAGATGGTAGGGGTAGTTATGGTGGTGATGGTAGGGGTAGTGAGGGTAGTGGTGGTGATGGTAGGGGTAGTTATGGTGGAGATGGTAGGGGTAGTGAGGGTAGTGGTGTTGATGGTAGGGGTAGTTATGGTGGAGATGGTAGGGGTAGTTATGGTGGTGATGGTAGGGGTAGTTATGGTGGTGATGGTAGGGGTAGTGAGGGTAGTGGTGGTGATGGTAGGGGTAGTTATGGTGGAGATGGTAGGGGTAGTGAGGGTAGTGGTGTTGATGGTAGGGGTAGTTATGGTGGAGATGGTAGGGGTAGTTATGGTGGTGATGGTAGGGGTAGTTATGGTGGTGATGGTAGGGGTAGTGAGGGTAGTGGTGGTGATGGTAGGGGTAGTTATGGTGGAGATGGTAGGGGTAGTGAGGGTAGTGGTGTTGATGGTAGGGGTAGTTATGGTGGAGATGGTAGGGGTAGTTATGGTGGTGATGGTAGGGGTAGTTATGGTGGTGATGGTAGGGGTAGTGAGGGTAGTGGTGTTGATGGTAGGGGTAGTTATGGTGGTGATGGTAGGTAGTTATGGTGGTGATGGTAGGGGTAGTGATGGTAGGGGTAGTTATGGTGGGGATGGTAGGGGTAGTTATGGTGGTGATGGTAGGGGTAGTGATGGTAGGGGTAGTTATGGTGTTGATGGTAGGGGTAGTTATGGTGGTGATGGTAGGGGTAGTGATGGTAGGGGTAGTTATGGTGGGGATGGTAGAGGTCGTGATGGTAGGTAGTTATGGTGGAGATGGTAGGGGTAGTGAGGGTAGTGGTGTTGATGGTAGGGGTAGTTATGGTGGTGATGGTAGGGGTAGTGAGGGTAGTGGTGTTGATGGTAGGGGTAGTTATGGTGGTGATGGTAGGGGTAGTGAGGGTAGTGGTGGTGATGGTAGGGGTAGTTATGGTGGTGATGGTAGGGGTAGTTATGGTGGTGATGGTAGGGGTAGTGAGGGTAGTGGTGTTGATGGTAGGGGTAGTTATGGTGGTGATGGTAGGGGTAGTGAGGGTAGTGGTGGTGATGGTAGGGGTAGTTATGGTGGTGATGGTAGGGGTAGTTATGGTGGTGATGGTAGGGGTAGTGAGGGTAGTGGTGGTGATGGTAGTTGTAGTTATTGTTATTTTTATGTTCTCCCCTCCTGTAGTCTTATCACCACTCTTCCTTTCCGTTTTGTTCCGTTCCAACGGACATTGTGCCCCAGAGGAGCGGAAATTAGAACGTGTGAAAAATGGAGGGATGTGCACGGAGGGAGGGAGGGAGGGAGGGAGGGAGGGAGGGAGGGAGGGAGGGAGGGAGGGAGGAAGGGAGGGAGGGAGGGCTGTGCACAGAGGGAGGGAGGGAGGGAGGTAGAAGATCATTAGGATTGGTGATTGTGTAGCACAATGTCACGTTTCCTATTTAAGGCACACACACACTCACACACACACACACACACACACACACACACACACACACACACACACACACACACACACACACACACACACACACACACACACACACACACACACTCTATCGCTCTCTGTCGCACTTACTCACCCCTGCATGTCTACACATATTCATACAGACTTGATATACATATAGATACAGTATACACATAGATATACACATAGACTTTTCATATGATATAAAGGACCCTTGTGAAGGACCCTTCCTGAAAAGACTCTTTGTGAGGAATAGGCAGTTGGTTAAAGGTAAGCGAGAGAGAGGGGGAGAGAGAGTAAGTGAAATTAGGACAGGAGGAAAGAGAGAAAAGAGAGCAATGGTAACGGGAGAGAGATGTGGTGTTAGAGAGAGAGAGATAAAGAGACAGAGAGATAGAGATGGAGAGAGAGCGAGAGTGAGAGAGAGAGAGTGAGTAAGACAGATGGCCATGTCAGAGATGTGGCAGGCTGGCCATGCTCTCTCTCTCTCTCTCTCTCTCTCTCTCTCTCTCTCTCTCTCTCTCTCTCTCTCTCCCTCTCTCCCTCTCTCCCTCACGCCCTCTCTCCCTCTCTCTCTGTGAGTGCAGTGTAGTGGTGGTTTCGGAGGGGGGTTTAGAGAGTGAGAAACAGGGCCCATATGGGCTGCTTTAACCAGACCCTGGAGACTTGTCTTTCCATAGAGGAGAGAGTCATTAGGAAATTTATTGACTCCATATTGGTCTCCACAATCTGTGGAACTATGTGTGAGAGAGAGAGAGAGAAAACAAAGAACAATATTGTTATTTTTTCCTACCCTAGAATGGCCCAATCTGCCTTTTAGGGGGTTGAGAGAGGGGGGTAAAATGGGTAACCCCTCAGATTTTTCCCTTTGTCCTCTGTTTTCCCCCATACACCCCCTCTCCTCACTCCCCACCCCCCTGCTCCCCCTTATAACTGCCGGGAGCTATTTGACTAAGCTCGTATGACTTTGTGTAACTTCTTATACTGATGAATAAATCTATGTTCTAATATTGGCTGGACTTACAAAGTTGTGTTAGAGAATACTAAATCAAGTCTACATCACCCACATAGAGTACGTACTTTCTGGTTTTCTGAAAGTATCGTTGGACGTGCTGCCGTGGCATCTCACTTGTCCTTGTCAGAGGCTTGACTGAGGTTGCAATGTGAGGAGATTGCTGCTAACCACACACACACACACACACACACACACACACACACACACACACACACACACACACACACACACACACACACACACACACACACACACACACACACACACACACACACACACACACACACACACACACACACACACACACACACACACACAGTATTCTGTATGTAACGTTACACTGCTAAAATGTATGTAAATCCGGGGCCTTATAGAATGCCGAGAATCCGGTGGTTCTATGCCAAAAAGTTTCGTTACATTTTATTTCCGTCTCCTGTGATGTATATAAAGTATAATATTGGAATGAAAACTCAAAATGTAATACATTTCAACTGTATATCTGACCTGGTACAGGTGTCTTTTTATTTTCTATCCCGTAACCATGTGTGTGAGTTGTCTACTTTTGTCTCAAAGTAGATTTGTTTAAGACTAACAAGAATCACTCTGATTTAGCTCACTGCAGTAATGATTAAGTATCCAATGCACTGCAGATTGAGATTAAACCAAGGGAGTGTTCAGTGCGTTTCAACAAGACACAGATAGTCTACCACATATAAAATGTCATTACTAGAACGGTGTCCGGACCATAGAAATAGAAAACAGACCAGAGAGGCAATATGACTGGTAGACTCAACACTTAACATTGACTTCAATGGGATTTTCCGTTCCAGTCATTCTAAATGTATGATTGAAACTCTCTCCTGTGGCAACCAATTGGAGAACTGCATTCATTTGAATGGGATTTTCCATTCTAGTAATTATATTCTGTGGTTGAAACGTTTACCTATGACAAGCAAGAGAGGGAAAATATGTTGATTTGAATGGTATTTACTAGCGTTTTTAATAAGCCACTAAGAGAGCCATTAGATTACTATAGGTTCCAGATATTCACCACACACACACACACACACACACACACACACACACACACACACACACACACACACACACACACACACACACACACACACACACACACACACACACACACACACACACACACACACACACACACACAGACACGCACCACTTTCCTCTCCTCCAGAGAAACACTTTCTCCTGGAGAACTCTAATCAATAGTTGATTTGAAGTCACATACTGTCTATCAGCTCTGATCAGCTCTGCTGTATATCCTACAGCCCCTCAAACTCAACTCTGGACATCGAAGCCAGTTTCTTTTTCGTTTCAATTGGTCCCCTCTAATCAGGGACTGATTAGTTCAATTAACTATCGGGTAGAAGAGAACACCAGCAGGCTCCAGACCTTGTAGGGTCAGAGCTGAGGACACCTGCTAAAGGCTGTGTTGTCTACTTCAAGGGTGTGTGAAGTGTGTGTGATGTGTGATGTTTTATGAATGAAGGGTAGGAGGATATGTTCGAAGGAGCAGGTGGGGGGGTGTAGTGTATGGTGTGTGTCCCAAATGGCCCCCTGTTCTCTATTGGGCCCTGCTCAAAAGTAGTGCATTTTAAAGGGAAAATGGTAGCATTTGGGATACAGATATCTGGCTGTTTTCTGTTATGGTATCTGGCTGTTTTGTGTTACAGGGAACATCAAAGGTGAAAGATGCTGGCATGGGGTAGAATGCTACCTTGGAGAGGGGAGGTGTGTGTGTGTGTTCACGAATGTGCTCTCTAGTGTGTGTGTGTGTGTGTGTGTGTGTGTGTGTGTGTGTGTGTGTGTGTGTGTGTGTGTGTGTGTGTGTGTGTGTGTGTGTGTGTGTGTGTGTGTGTGTGTGTGTGTGTACATCTTTTGTCTTTCTTGGTGTGTGTGTCAAGTCACACCAAGCCCTCTGCCCTGACATCTCTCCCCTCCTCTCTTCGCCTTCTCTGAAGCCCCAGAGGATTGTGGGTACGATGTGCTGACAAATCGATGCCGCCGGGCTGCCTAACTGCTCCCGCTGCGGCCGGGGCGACACACTCCGAATACAAAGCCACGGACGGCCCTGAGGCCTCCACACACACACACATACACACACTGTATGCCTGCCCGGTCAGGCCTAGTACTCCAGTCGGATCATCCTTTCCAAACCTGGGATAATCTGAGCTCCTGTTTCTGGGCTTTAGCCATTTCTAGCCTGGCGATACGGTACAGAGATCATATGCCTGGTCGTACTCACAGCCTGGTCAGAAGAAACACCGGCTCTGCTTTCAACACATCTCTCTCTGTGTGATCACTGGCTCTCTGTTTATATGCAAACCATCGTCGTGCAGACTTCAGTACACAGAGTGTGTTACGTTGTTCCTGTACGTTATCCAGTTCAGAGAAGCCTATACGTAGGCTTGTGTCCTAACAAGGTAGCTGGATAGAATATCATTAGGCTTAATCAGACACATCAGTATGTTCACTGTTTATACAGGAGTGCTACCTTGGTCCATGCTGAGAAGTCTACCGTCTTAATAGGTGGAAAGGAGTATTCTCAAGATGGCAGAATAGGTTGTCATTGTGCTCTGTAGGAGAAGGCTTTAACAGTTATGTACAGAGTTGAGTCAGTTCATGACTATGACTGTAGCCTACTGTGAGTTAGTTCACCACCACTTGGCCTTGGTCTGAGAAAACCTCAGTCTGACTGGTTTCCACTGAAGGAGTGGGTTGAGCCAGGCTGTGTAATCACTGAGACACACACAAACACACCAAATGGGCAGAACAGAATCAGGACTGCCTGTGTCTATTTGTCTCTAGGGTCTGTGGTAGAACCATGGCCCTGTTCCATTGGCATCGTACTGGAACCAGAACTGGATCTGGACCCAGCACTAGAACAGGGGATAAAGCCCAGCTCAGCCCAGCTCACCATTTAATCCAGATCATTCCTGATCTGTATCTGGTTATCAACCTACATCCCTCTATCTCCCTCCTCTCACTCTCCATTCCCCTTTCTCTCTCTCCCATCTCTCTCTCTCTGACTGGCCCTTCACCCCTCTCTCTCTCTGACCACCCCATACATTCCTCTCTCTCTCTCTCTCTCTCTCTCTCTCTCTCTGACCAGCCCTCCACCCTCCCTTTCTCTGACCCCCCTCTCTCTTTCCCCTCTTCTATGTTTCTCTCTCTCTCTCTGAACCCCCTCTCTCTTTCCCCTCTTCTATGTTTCTCTCTCTCTCTCTGACCCCCTCTCTCTTTCCCCTCTTCTATGTTTCTCTCGCTCTCTCTGACCCCCCTCTCTCTTTCCCCTCTTCTATGTTTCTCTCTCTCTCTCTGACCCCCTCTCTCTTTCCCCTCTTCTATGTTTCTCTCTCTTTCTCTGACCCCCCTCTCTCTTTCCCCTCTTCTATGTTTCTCTCTCTCTCTCTGACCCCCCTCTCTCTTTCCCCTCTTCTATGTTTCTCTCTCTCTCTCTGACCACCCCCCACCACCCCTCTCTCTCAATCTCCCTTGGGATACAAACAGCTGTTTCACACACATAAATAAGCCAAAAGAAAAAGGGCTTTTATTTTATTTAGTCGTTAATGCCCTGCTTAGTCCCTCTAGTACGCTCTAAAGCATCAACAGCCAGATGCAGCTTTTGTCAATGTGGCATTCCATATGACTTTCCTTACTGTATGTCAGTTGTATAAGCACTAATTCACCATGTTGTATTGTATGAACATCATGTTACTACAGCTTTGACTTCACAGACTGACTACTTGAGTGTCTAAGTGTTCACTTGTAGCAAAGCTATGAGGTTGTGTGTGTGTGTGTGTGTGTGTGTGTGTGTGTGTGTGTGTGTGTGTGTGTGTGTGTGTGTGTGTGTGTGTGTGTGTGTGTGTGTGTGTGTGTGTGTGTGTGTGTGTGTGTGTGTGTGTGTGTGTGTGTGTGAGTTTAGTGTCATTACTGTTGAAGCAGATTACACACACACACACACACACACACACACACACACACACACACACACACACACACACACACACACACACACACACACACACACACACACACACACACACACACACACACAGAGGGACAGCGCTGATAGGGCTTATGAAAGATGAAAGGGGATACAGTGTTCACTCTCTCTGTCACACAGAGGGTTGAGAGCCACCGTGGGGACAGACTGCTCTGCTCTGCAGTGTTCACTCTCTCTGTCACACAGAGGGTTGAGAGCCACCGTGGGGACAGACTGCTCTGCTCTGCTCTGCAGTGTTCACTCTCTCTGTCACACAGAGGGTTGAGAGCTACCGTGGGGACAGACTGCTCTGCTCTGCTCTGCAGTGTTCACTCTCTCTGTCACACAGAGGGTTGAGAGCCACCGTGGGGACAGACTGCTCTGCTCTGGGCTGCAGTGTTCACTGATGGTATTACTGACTGGCTGTCCCTTTAACAGCACTAAGTATTGGACTCCCATCCCTTCCATGTATGCTCTAATGCCTATCCGCGGAGTTGTATCATATACCGTATATATTTTTTATATTTTCCACATTAAAAGTGTAATACTGTGATTTAAATGATATATTTACTGTTATCGTGCTTGACTGTTACTTTACGACCCTATACACAAGTTCTCTCATGAAATACACATGTACATTCATCAACATTCCTTAACTCGATACCCCCCTTTTCCACATGCCTCCCTCCCTCCCCCTCCCCCTACCCCCACCCAATCCCTCCCCCTTTAAACCAAGGTGTACCTCTGTCACGACTTCATTGCCCACACATTGCTGGCTTCTCTATTTTTTAACAGTTTCCTCTTTAGACTAGACTGTGGTGAGTGGAAACCCAGTCTGGTCCAATCGGTTTCCCAGTCAGGCTATGTTAGCATAGCAGTAGCATACCTAAGCTAATCCATTTGATACAGTAGCGCTGTTAGCTACTAGCCTAGCCTCAGTCTGGCCCTGTCAGTCTCCTAGACAGACGATTATTCTAGCTAACCCATACAACAAGCCTAAAGCAGCTAATACTGTTAGCTACAGCTACTAGCATTAGCATAATAATCTCCTAGCCCTACAATACAGTAGCCTACAATTAGCTAGTAGCCTAGCCTCTAGTCCAGACAGTGCAGTATGGATGACTGGATGGCTCAGCAGCTGAAGTAGTGCTGTGGTAGGAAAGTATGATTGGTGGCGGGTCTGTGGTGGATGTAATCTACTGGTATTCCTCTGTGAGCTGCCGCGGCTGGAAAGGAGCTCTGTCTCAGAGATGGACGAGGGGCGAGGTAGACGGGAGGGGGGCAGTGGGGCGAGGTAGACGGGAGGGGGGCAGAGGGACGAGGTAGACAGGAGGGGGGCAGAGGGGCGAGGTAGACAGGAGGGGGGCAGTGGGGCGAGGTAGACGGGAGGGGGGCAGAGGGGCGAGGTAGACGGGAGGGGGGCAGAGGGGCGAGGTAGACGGGAGGGGGGCAGTGGGGCGAGGTAGACGGGAGGGGGGCAGAGGGGCGAGGTAGACGGGAGGGGGGCAGAGGGGCGAGGTAGACGGGAGGGGGGCAGAGGGGCGAGGTAGACGGGAGGGGGCAGAGGGGCGAGGTAGACGGGAGGGGGGCAGAGGGGCGAGGTAGACGGGAGGGGGGCAGTGGGGTGCAGCCACCCTGATTAAAGGCCCCAAGAGCTGATGACCTTGAGAAGGAAGAGTGTGTAGTGTGTAGTGTGTAGTGTGTAGTGTGTAGTGTGTAGTGTGTAGTGTGTAGTGTGTGTGTGTGTGTGTGTGTGTGTGTGTGTGTGTGTGTGTGTGTGTGTGTGTGTGTGTGTGTGTGTGAGAACGTATAGTCCGTGTGTGTATGGATGTGTCTGGTAAAGTTCTTTATGATGTGTGTGGGAGGTGGGTGAGTGGGTGGTAGTGACTGAGACAGTGACCGTGTGTGTGTGAGTAATAGAATGTGTGTGAGTATTGGACTGTGTGTGCGTGCGTGCGTGTAGGGATGCGTGTTGAGTGGATGCGTAATTTCCGCTTCTGTGCAGCTCCTCCACAAAAAGCAGGAAATAACAAGAAAAGACTCAGGAAATACTTAGATGGATGTTTAGGCATTCCTTCACGTGTCATGTATGTGTCATAGGCGCCCCCATGTTCTTGTACCTATTTGTTCTTCACTGAAGTGTAGGCCTATATATTAGCCTGGTGCCAGAGCTGTTTTGCTGTCTCCTAAGTCCTATGCTCATTGTCACGGTAGGGATTTGGGAAAACAGCACAAACAGATCTGGAAACAGGCTTATATTTCCCTGCCCACCAATTGAGTAGAAGGGAAGGTATTTTTAACTTGACGTACAACAACATGTAGAAGTAGCTAGTGTGTCACCTTCCTGGTTTTTCTACCACTGTAGTTGGCCTATATTTCCCTACTAATCTGACAGGGACAGACGTTTTAACTTGACGCCCAACAACATGTAGAAGGATCCGGTAAAGGGGGTTGTCACGGCATCATCACTTCCTTCCCTACCAGTTTACTACAGGCCTTTATTTCTCTGTCCATCGGCTGAGTAGAAGGGAACGTTGTCTTTAACCTGACACCCAACAACATGTAGAGAGGTACAGTATCTAGTAAAAGGGGATTCCAACAACATGTAGAGAGGTGCAGTATCTAGTAAAAGGGGATTCTAACAACATGTAGAGAGGTACAGTATCTAGTAAAAGGGGATTCCAACAACATGTAGAGAGGTACAGTATCTAGTAAAAGGGGATTCCAACAACATGTAGAGAGGTATCTAGTAAAAGGGGATTCTAACAACATGTAGAGAGGTACAGTATCTAGTAAAAGGGGATTCCAACAACATGTAGAGAGGTACAGTATCTAGTAAAAGGGGATTCTAACAACATGTAGAGAGGTATAGTATCTAGTAAAAGGGGATTCCAACAACATGTAGAGAGGTATAGTATCTAGTAAAAGGGGATTCTAACAACATGTAGAGAGGTACAGTATCTAGTAAAAGGGGATTCTAACAACATGTAGAGAGGTACAGTATCTAGTAAAAGGGGATTCTAACAACATGTAGAGAGGTACAGTATCTAGTAAAAGGGGATTCTAACAACATGTAGAGAGGTACAGTATCTAGTAAAAGGGGATTCTAACAACATGTAGAGAGGTACAGCATCTAGTAAAAGGGGATTCTAACAACATGTAGAGAGGTATCTAGTAAAAGGGGATTCTAACAACATGTAGAGAGGTACAGTATCTAGTAAAAGGGGATTCCAACAACATGTAGAGAGGTACAGTATCTAGTAAAAGGGGATTCTAACAACATGTAGAGAGGTACAGTATCTAGTAAAAGGGGATTCTAACAACATGTAGAGAGGTACAGTATCTAGTAAAAGGGGATTCTAACAACATGTAGAGAGGTACAGTATCTAGTAAAAGGGGATTCCAACAACATGTAGAGAGGTACAGTATCTAGTAAAAGGGGATTCTAACAACATGTAGAGAGGTACAGTATCTAGTAAAAGGGGATTCCAACAACATGTAGAGAGGTACAGTATCTAGTAAAAGGGGATTCTAACAACATGTAGAGAGGTACAGTATCTAGTAAAAGGGGATTCCAACAACATGTAGAGAGGTATCTAGTAAAAGGGGATTCTAACAACATGTAGAGAGGTACAGTATCTAGTAAAAGGGGATTCCAACAACATGTAGATAGGTATCTAGTAAAAGGGGATTCTAACAACATGTAGAGAGGTACAGTATCTAGTAAAAGGGGATTCCAACAACATGTAGAGAGGTACAGTATCTAGTAAAAGGGGATTCTAACAACATGTAGAGAGGTACAGTATCTAGTAAAAGGGGATTCTAACAACATGTAGAGAGGTACAGTATCTAGTAAAAGGGGATTCTAACAACATGTAGAGAGGTACAGTATCTAGTAAAAGGGGATTCTAACAACATGTAGAGAGGTACAGTATCTAGTAAAAGGGGATTCTAACAACATGTAGAGAGGTACAGTATCTAGTGAAAGGGGATTCTAACAACATGTAGAGAGGTAGAGTATCTAGTGAAAGGGGATTCCAACAACATGTAGAGAGGTACAGTGTCTAGTATAAGGGGATTCCAACAACATGTAGAGAGGTACAGTATCTAGTAAAAGGGGATTCCAACAACATGTAGAGAGGTATCTAGTAAAAGGGGATTCTAACAACATGTAGAGAGGTACAGTATCTAGTAAAAGGGGATTCCAACAACATGTAGAGAGGTACAGCATCTAGTAAAAGGGGATTCTAACAACATGTAGAGAGGTACAGTATCTAGTAAAAGGGGATTCCAACAACATGTAGAGAGGTACAGTATCTAGTAAAAGGGGATTCTAACAACATGTAGAGAGGTACAGTATCTAGTAAAAGGGGATTCTAACAACATGTAGAGAGGTACAGTATCTAGTAAAAGGGGATTCTAACAACATGTAGAGAGGTACAGTATCTAGTAAAAGGGGATTCTAACAACATGTAGAGAGGTACAGTATCTAGTAAAAGGGGATTCTAACAACATGTAGAGAGGTACAGTATCTAGTAAAAGGGGATTCTAACAACATGTAGAGAGGTACAGTATCTAGTAAAAGGGGATTCCAACAACATGTAGAGAGGTACAGTATCTAGTAAAAGGGGATTCTAACAACATGTAGAGAGGTACAGCATCTAGTCAAAGGGGATTCCGACAACATGTAGAGAGGTACAGTATCTAGTAAAAGGGGATTCTAACAACTTGTAGAGAGGTACAGTATCTAGTAAAAGGGGATTCCAACAACATGTAGAGAGGTACAGTATCTAGTAAAAGGGGATTCCAACAACATGTAGAGAGGTATCTAGTAAAAGGGGATTCCAACAACATGTAGAGAGGTACAGCATCTAGTAAAAGGGGATTCCAACAACATGTATGGAGGTACAGTATCTAGTAAAAGGGGATTCTAACAACATGTAGAGAGGTACAGTATCTAGTAAAAGGGGATTCTAACAACATGTAGAGAGGTACAGTATCTAGTAAAAGGGGATTCTAACAACATGTAGAGAGGTACAGCATCTAGTAAAAGGGGATTCCAACAACATGTAGAGAGGTACAGTATCTAGTAAAAGGGGATTCCAACAACATGTAGAGAGGTACAGTATCTAGTAAAAGGGGATTCTAACAACATGTAGAGAGGTACAGTATCTAGTAAAAGGGGATTCTAACAACATGTAGAGAGGTACAGTATCTAGTAAAAGGGGATTCTAACAACATGTAGAGAGGTACAGTATCTAGTGAAAGGGGATTCTAACAACATGTAGAGAGGTACAGTATCTAGTAAAAGGGGATTCTAACAACATGTAGAGAGGTACAGTATCTAGTAAAAGGGGATTCTAACAACATGTAGAGAGGTACAGTATCTAGTAAAAGGGGATTCTAACATCATGTAGAGAGGTACAGTATCTAGTAAAAGGGGATTCTAACAACATGTAGAGAGGTATCTAGTAAAAGGGGATTCCAACAACATGTAGAGAGGTACAGTATCTAGTAAAAGGGGATTCCAACAACATGTAGAGAGGTACAGTATCTAGTAAAAGGGGATTCTAACAACATGTAGAGAGGTACAGTATCTAGTAAAAGGGGATTCCAACAACATGTCGAGAGGTATCTAGTAAAAGGGGATTCTAACAACATGTAGAGAGGTACAGTATCTAGTAAAAGGGGATTCCAACAACATGTAGAGAGGTGCAGTATCTAGTAAAAGGGGATTCTAACAACATGTAGAGAGGTACAGTATCTAGTAAAAGGGGATTCTAACAACATGTAGAGAGGTACAGTATCTAGTAAAAGGGGATTCCAACAACATGTAGAGAGGTACAGTATCTAGTAAAAGGGGATTCTAACAACATGTAGAGAGGTACAGTATCTAGTAAAAGGGGATTCTAACAACATGTAGAGAGGTACAGTATCTAGTAAAAGGGGATTCCAACAACATGTAGAGAGGTACAGTATCTAGTAAAAGGGGATTCTAACAACATGTAGAGAGGTACAGTATCTAGTAAAAGGGGATTCTAACAACATGTAGAGAGGTACAGTATCTAGTAAAAGGGGATTCTAACAACATGTAGAGAGGTACAGTATCTAGTAAAAGGGGATTCCAACAACATGTAGAGAGGTATCTAGTAAAAGGGGATTCCAACAACATGTAGAGAGGTACATTATCTAGTGAAAGGGGATTCTAACAACATGTAGAGAGGTACAGCATCTAGTAAAAGGGGATTCTAACAACATGTAGAGAGGTACAGTATCTAGTAAAAGGGGATTCCAACAACATGTAGAGAGGTACAGTATCTAGTAAAAGGGGATTCCAACAACATGTAGAGAGGTATCTAGTAAAAGGGGATTCTAACAACATGTAGAGAGGTACAGTATCTAGTAAAAGGGGATTCCAACAACATGTAGAGAGGTACAGTATCTAGTAAAAGGGGATTCTAACAACATGTAGAGAGGTACAGTATCTAGTAAAAGGGGATTCCAACAACATGTAGAGAGGGACAGCATCTAGTAAAAGGGGATCCCAACAACATGTAGAGAGGTACAGTATCTAGTAAAAGGGGATTCTAACAACATGTAGAGAGGTACAGTATCTAGTGAAAGGGGATTCTAACAACATGTAGAGAGGTACAGTATCTAGTAAAAGGGGATTCTAACAACATGTAGAGAGGTACAGTATCTAGTAAAAGGGGATTCTAACAACATGTAGAGAGGTACAGTATCTAGTAAAAGGGGATTCTAACAACATGTAGAGAGGTACAGTATCTAGTGAAAGGGGATTCTAACAACATGTAGAGAGGTACAGTATCTAGTAAAAGGGGATTCTAACAACATGTAGAGAGGTACAGTATCTAGTAAAAGGGGATTCTAACAACATGTAGAGAGGTACAGTATCTAGTGAAAGGGGATTCTAACAACATGTAGAGAGGTACAGTATCTAGTGAAAGGGGATTCCAACAACATGTAGAGAGGTACAGTATCTAGTAAAAGGGGATTCTAACAACATGTAGAGAGGTACAGTATCTAGTAAAAGGGGATTCTAACAACATGTAGAGAGGTACAGTATCTAGTAAAAGGGGATTCTAACAACATGTAGAGAGGTACAGTATCTAGTAAAAGGGGATTCTAACAACATGTAGAGAGGTACAGTATCTAGTAAAAGGGGATTCTAACAACATGTAGAGAGGTACAGCATCTAGTAAAAGAGGATTCCAACAACATGTAGAGAGGTACAGTATCTAGTAAAAGGGGATTCTAACAACATGTAGAGAGTTACAGCATCTAGTAAAAGGGGATTCCAACAACATGTAGAGAGGTACAGTATCTAGTAAAAGGGGATTCTAACAACATGTAGAGAGGTACAGTATCTAGTAAAAGGGGATTCCAACAACATGTAGAGAGGTACAGTATCTAGTAAAAGGGGATTCCAACAACATGTAGAGAGGTACAGTATCTAGTAAAAGGGGATTCCAACAACATGTAGAGAGGTATCTAGTAAAAGGGGATTCTAACAACATGTAGAGAGGTACAGTATCTAGTAAAAGGGGATTCCAACAACATGTAGATAGGTATCTAGTAAAAGGGGATTCTAACAACATGTAGAGAGGTACAGTATCTAGTAAAAGGGGATTCCAACAACATGTAGAGAGGTACAGTATCTAGTAAAAGGGGATTCTAACAACATGTAGAGAGGTACAGTATCTAGTAAAAGGGGATTCCAACAACATGTAGAGAGGGACAGCATCTAGTAAAAGGGGATTCTAACAACATGTAGAGAGGTACAGTATCTAGTAAAAGGGGATTCTAACAACATGTAGAGAGGTACAGTATCTAGTAAAAGGGGATTCTAACAACATGTAGAGAGGTACAGTATCTAGTAAAAGGGGATTCTAACAACATGTAGAGAGGTACAGTATCTAGTAAAAGGGGATTCTAACAACATGTAGAGAGGTACAGTATCTAGTAAAAGGGGATTCTAACAACATGTAGAGAGGTACAGTATCTAGTGAAAGGGGATTCTAACAACATGTAGAGAGGTAGAGTATCTAGTGAAAGGGGATTCCAACAACATGTAGAGAGGTACAGTGTCTAGTATAAGGGGATTCCAACAACATGTAGAGAGGTACAGTATCTAGTAAAAGGGGATTCCAACAACATGTAGAGAGGTATCTAGTAAAAGGGGATTCTAACAACATGTAGAGAGGTACAGTATCTAGTAAAAGGGGATTCCAACAACATGTAGAGAGGTACAGCATCTAGTAAAAGGGGATTCTAACAACATGTAGAGAGGTACAGTATCTAGTAAAAGGGGATTCCAACAACATGTAGAGAGGTACAGTATCTAGTAAAAGGGGATTCTAACAACATGTAGAGAGGTACAGTATCTAGTAAAAGGGGATTCTAACAACATGTAGAGAGGTACAGTATCTAGTAAAAGGGGATTCCAACAACATGTAGAGAGGTACAGTATCTAGTAAAAGGGGATTCCAACAACATGTAGAGAGGTACAGTATCTAGTAAAAGGGGATTCTAACAACATGTAGAGAGGTACAGCATCTAGTCAAAGGGGATTCCGACAACATGTAGAGAGGTACAGTATCTAGTAAAAGGGGATTCTAACAACTTGTAGAGAGGTACAGTATCTAGTAAAAGGGGATTCCAACAACATGTAGAGAGGTACAGTATCTAGTAAAAGGGGATTCCAACAACATGTAGAGAGGTATCTAGTAAAAGGGGATTCCAACAACATGTAGAGAGGTACAGCATCTAGTAAAAGGGGATTCCAACAACATGTAGAGAGGTACAGTATCTAGTAAAAGGGGATTCCAACAACATGTAGAGAGGTACAGTATCTAGTAAAAGGGGATTCTAACAACATGTAGAGAGGTACAGTATCTAGTAAAAGGGGATTCTAACATCATGTAGAGAGGTACAGTATCTAGTAAAAGGGGATTCTAACAACATGTAGAGAGGTACAGTATCTAGTAAAAGGGGATTCTAACAACATGTAGAGAGGTACAGTATCTAGTAAAAGGGGATTCTAACAACATGTAGAGAGGTACAGTATCTAGTAAAAGGGGATTCTAACAACATGTAGAGAGGTACAGTATCTAGTAAAAGGGGATTCTAACAACATGTAGAGAGGTACAGTATCTAGTAAAAGGGGATTCTAACAACATGTAGAGAGGTACAGTATCTAGTAAAAGGGGATTCTAACATCATGTAGAGAGGTACAGTATCTAGTAAAAGGGGATTCTAACAACATGTAGAGAGGTATCTAGTAAAAGGGGATTCCAACAACATGTAGAGAGGTACAGTATCTAGTAAAAGGGGATTCCAACAACATGTAGAGAGGTACAGTATCTAGTAAAAGGGGATTCTAACAACATGTAGAGAGGTACAGTATCTAGTAAAAGGGGATTCCAACAACATGTAGAGAGGTACAGTATCTAGTAAAAGGGGATTCTAACAACATGTAGAGAGGTACAGTATCTAGTAAAAGGGGATTCTAACAACATGTAGAGAGGTACAGTATCTAGTAAAAGGGGATTCTAACAACATGTAGAGAGGTACAGTATCTAGTAAAAGGGGATTCCAACAACATGTAGAGAGGTACAGTATCTAGTAAAAGGGGATTCTAACATCATGTAGAGAGGTACAGTATCTAGTAAAAGGGGATTCTAACAACATGTAGAGAGGTATCTAGTAAAAGGGGATTCCAACAACATGTAGAGAGGTACAGTATCTAGTAAAAGGGGATTCCAACAACATGTAGAGAGGTACAGTATCTAGTAAAAGGGGATTCTAACAACATGTAGAGAGGTACAGTATCTAGTAAAAGGGGATTCCAACAACATGTAGAGAGGTACAGTATCTAGTAAAAGGGGATTCTAACAACATGTAGAGAGGTACAGTATCTAGTAAAAGGGGATTCTAACAACATGTAGAGAGGTACAGTATCTAGTAAAAGGGGATTCCAACAACATGTAGAGAGGTACAGTATCTAGTAAAAGGGGATTCTAACAACATGTAGAGAGGTACAGTATCTAGTAAAAGGGGATTCTAACAACATGTAGAGAGGTACAGTATCTAGTAAAAGGGGATTCTAACAACATGTAGAGAGGTACAGTATCTAGTAAAAGGGGATTCCAACAACATGTAGAGAGGTATCTAGTAAAAGGGGATTCCAACAACATGTAGAGAGGTACATTATCTAGTGAAAGGGGATTCTAACAACATGTAGAGAGGTACAGCATCTAGTAAAAGGGGATTCTAACAACATGTAGAGAGGTACAGTATCTAGTAAAAGGGGATTCCAACAACATGTAGAGAGGTACAGTATCTAGTAAAAGGGGATTCCAACAACATGTAGAGAGGTATCTAGTAAAAGGGGATTCTAACAACATGTAGAGAGGTACAGTATCTAGTAAAAGGGGATTCCAACAACATGTAGAGAGGTACAGTATCTAGTAAAAGGGGATTCTAACAACATGTAGAGAGGTACAGTATCTAGTGAAAGGGGATTCTAACAACATGTAGAGAGGTACAGTATCTAGTAAAAGGGGATTCTAACAACATGTAGAGAGGTACAGTATCTAGTAAAAGGGGATTCTAACAACATGTAGAGAGGTACAGTATCTAGTAAAAGGGGATTCTAACAACATGTAGAGAGGTACAGTATCTAGTGAAAGGGGATTCTAACAACATGTAGAGAGGTACAGTATCTAGTAAAAGGGGATTCTAACAACATGTAGAGAGGTACAGTATCTAGTAAAAGGGGATTCTAACAACATGTAGAGAGGTACAGTATCTAGTGAAAGGGGATTCTAACAACATGTAGAGAGGTACAGTATCTAGTGAAAGGGGATTCCAACAACATGTAGAGAGGTACAGTATCTAGTAAAAGGGGATTCTAACAACATGTAGAGAGGTACAGTATCTAGTAAAAGGGGATTCTAACAACATGTAGAGAGGTACAGTATCTAGTAAAAGGGGATTCTAACAACATGTAGAGAGGTACAGTATCTAGTAAAAGGGGATTCTAACAACATGTAGAGAGGTACAGTATCTAGTAAAAGGGGATTCCAACAACATGTAGAGAGGTACAGTATCTAGTAAAAGGGGATTCTAACAACATGTAGAGAGGTACAGCATCTAGTCAAAGGGGATTCCGACAACATGTAGAGAGGTACAGTATCTAGTAAAAGGGGATTCTAACAACATGTAGAGAGGTACAGTATCTAGTAAAAGGGGATTCCAACAACATGTAGAGAGGTACAGTATCTAGTAAAAGGGGATTCCAACAACATGTAGAGAGGTACAGTATCTAGTAAAAGGGGATTCCAACAACATGTAGAGAGGTACAGCATCTAGTAAAAGGGGATTCCAACAACATGTATGGAGGTACAGTATCTAGTAAAAGGGGATTCTAACAACATGTAGAGAGGTACAGTATCTAGTAAAAGGGGATTCTAACAACATGTAGAGAGGTACAGTATCTAGTAAAAGGGGATTCTAACAACATGTAGAGAGGTACAGCATCTAGTAAAAGGGGATTCCAACAACATGTAGAGAGGTACAGTATCTAGTAAAAGGGGATTCCAACAACATGTAGAGAGGTACAGTATCTAGTAAAAGGGGATTCTAACAACATGTAGAGAGGTACAGTATCTAGTAAAAGGGGATTCTAACAACATGTAGAGAGGTACAGTATCTAGTAAAAGGGGATTCTAACAACATGTAGAGAGGTACAGTATCTAGTAAAAGGGGATTCCAACAACATGTAGAGAGGTATCTAGTAAAAGGGGATTCCAACAACATGTAGAGAGGTACATTATCTAGTGAAAGGGGATTCTAACAACATGTAGAGAGGTACAGCATCTAGTAAAAGGGGACTCTAACAACATGTAGAGAGGTACAGTATCTAGTAAAAGGGGATTCCAACAACATGTAGAGAGGTACAGTATCTAGTAAAAGGGGATTCTAACAACATGTAGAGAGGTACAGTATCTAGTAAAAGGGGATTCCAACAACATGTAGAGAGGTACAGTATCTAGTAAAAGGGGATTCTAACAACATGTAGAGAGGTACAGTATCTAGTAAAAGGGGATTCTAACAACATGTAGAGAGGTACAGTATCTAGTAAAAGGGGATTCCAACAACATGTAGAGAGGTATCTAGTAAAAGGGGATTCCAACAACATGTAGAGAGGTACAGTATCTAGTGAAAGGGGATTCTAACAACATGTAGAGAGGTACAGCATCTAGTAAAAGGGGATTCTAACAACATGTAGAGAGGTACAGTATCTAGTAAAAGGGGATTCCAACAACATGTAGAGAGGTACAGTATCTAGTAAAAGGGGATTCCAACAACATGTAGAGAGGTATCTAGTAAAAGGGGATTCTAACAACATGTAGAGAGGTACAGTATCTAGTAAAAGGGGATTCCAACAACATGTAGAGAGGTACAGTATCTAGTAAAAGGGGATTCTAACAACATGTAGAGAGGTACAGTATCTAGTGAAAGGGGATTCTAACAACATGTAGAGAGGTACAGTATCTAGTAAAAGGGGATTCTAACAACATGTAGAGAGGTACAGTATCTAGTAAAAGGGGATTCTAACAACATGTAGAGAGGTACAGTATCTAGTAAAAGGGGATTCTAACAACATGTAGAGAGGTACAGTATCTAGTGAAAGGGGATTCTAACAACATGTAGAGAGGTACAGTATCTAGTAAAAGGGGATTCTAACAACATGTAGAGAGGTACAGTATCTAGTAAAAGGGGATTCTAACAACATGTAGAGAGGTACAGTATCTAGTAAAAGGGGATTCTAACAACATGTAGAGAGGTACAGTATCTAGTGAAAGGGGATTCCAACAACATGTAGAGAGGTACAGTATCTAGTAAAAGGGGATTCTAACAACATGTAGAGAGGTACAGTATCTAGTAAAAGGGGATTCTAACAACATGTAGAGAGGTACAGTATCTAGTAAAAGGGGATTCTAACAACATGTAGAGAGGTACAGTATCTAGTAAAAGGGGATTCTAACAACATGTAGAGAGGTACAGTATCTAGTAAAAGGGGATTCCAACAACATGTAGAGAGGTACAGTATCTAGTAAAAGGGGATTCTAACAACATGTAGAGAGGTACAGCATCTAGTAAAAGGGGATTCCAACAACATGTAGAGAGGTACAGTATCTAGTAAAAGGGGATTCTAACAACATGTAGAGAGGTACAGTATCTAGTAAAAGGGGATTCCAACAACATGTAGAGAGGTACAGTATCTAGTAAAAGGGGATTCCAACAACATGTAGAGAGGTACAGTATCTAGTAAAAGGGGATTCCAACAACATGTAGAGAGGTAC
>NC_074704.1:3282172-3324672 GCF_029448725.1 Salvelinus fontinalis
CGTACTCAGTGTGCTCTCAGTCACAGGAGGTTGGTACCTCTTGCAACGTACTCAGTGTGCTCTCAGTCACAGGAGGTTGGTACCTCTTGCAACGTACTCAGTGTGCTCTCAGTCACAGGAGGTTGGTACCTCTTGCAACGTACTCAGTGTGCTCTCAGTCACAGGAGGTTGGTACCTCTTGCAACGTACTCAGTGTGCTCTCAGTCACAGGAGGTTGGTACCTCTTGCAACGTACTCAGTGTGCTCTCAGTCACAGGAGGTTGGTACCTCTTGCAACGTACTCAGTGTGCTCTCAGTCACAGGAGGTTGGTACCTCTTGCAACGTACTCAGTGTGCTCTCAGTCACAGGAGGTTGGAACCTTTTGCAATGTACTCGGTGTGCTCCAAGTCACAGGAGGTTGGTACCTCTTGCAACATACTCAGTATGCTCTCAGTCACAGGAGCTTGGTACCTCTTGCAACGTACTCAGTGTGCTCTAAGTCACAGGAGGTTGGTACCTCTTGCAACGTACTCAGTGTGCTTTAAGTCACAGGAGGTTGGTACCTCTTGCAACCTACTCAGTATGCTCTCAGTTACAGGAGGTTGGTACCTCTTGCAACGTACTCAGTGTGCTCTAAGTCACAGGAGGTTGGTACCTCTTGCAACGTACTCAGTGTGCTTTAAGTCACAGGAGGTTGGTACCTCTTGCAACCTACTCAGTATGCTCTCAGTTACAGGAGGTTGGTACCTCTTGCAACGTACTCAGTGTGCTCTCAGTCACAGGAGGTTGGTACCTCTTGCAACGTACTCAGTGTGCTCTCAGTCACAGGAGGTTGGTACCTCTTGCAACGTACTCAGTGTGCTCTAAGTCACAGTAGGTTGGTGGCACCTTAATTGGGGAGGACGGGCTCGTGGTGATGGCTGGAGTGGAATGGTATCAAATACATCCAACACATGGTCTCCAGGTTTTGATACCACTCGCTCCGTTCCAGCCATTAATATGAGCCGTCCTCCCCTCAGCAGCCTCCTGTGCTCTACGTAAACTCTAAGTATACAAATGAATACATGTGCGTTGAGGCAAGAAGTTATGCGGCTTAAACAGTTGATATGAGACATATTGCAGCTTGGAGCTGACCTGGGTTCAAATAGGTCTGGAGCCGCGTTCTCGTAGTGTTGGTAGCCAGCGCCCGTGGTTCGTAACAGGAAGTGGGCTGGCACAGGGATCAGCGCTTTTTAAATCGAGGTAATTATGAAAGAGCTTTAACGACACAGCAGGGGATCCTGACTGATGACTGAGGCTGCCCCACAGAGTGCCTGATCACCGCGACCAGCTAAACACATGATGAATGATCCAGCAGCACGTGTCTTGTGTGGCCGGCTAACCTACAGCAGGTTGATTAGTCATGTCTGACGAGGCAGATAGGCAGGAGACTGATGTGTGAACTCATTTGAGATGATGGTTTGCCAAAGATAGTGGATAAATGAAGATGTCCCACTCAGGCCGTTTACCAATCTGAGAAAATGGTCAGTTCCGGACTGGTCTGCTTAACGGGGTGGCTTTCCCATAGGCACCAATGCATTAGCAGCTGGGTCTGGTCTGTTTGGTTCATTGGCTGTATATGAGCCAGAATAGATTAGCGCGTGGGATGTCTCTCTTGCTCTTCCGTCTCTGGGTGTACTTCTGGAACTCCATGTTCTCATTCTTTAGTGTCACTGCATAGTTGATGTTTCAGTATCCCAACCTTACAAACAGAGGCTTACTTTAGCATTGTAGCTATTGCATTACAAACAGAGGCATACTTTAGCATTGTAGCTATTGCATTACAAACAGAAGCATACTTTAGCATTGTAGCTATTGCATTACAAATTGTAATGTAAGTGCTGCTGATTTTCATCAGTACAGGAACACTTATCACTGAATGTTTCTCCCATTACTGACCAGCTCTCCTCATTACCCAGAGGGCCAGTTCCATCATAGCCTTGCAGAGATGGCATGTTTCTCTGCAGAGAAAAAGAGATAGAAACAGCTGTAGTTAACCGATAGATGGAGTGTGTGTGTGTGTGTGTGTGGTTGTGTGTGTGTGTGTGTGTGTGTGTGTGTGTGTGTGTGTGTGTGTGTGTGTGTGTGTGTGTGTGTGTGTGTGTGTGTGTGTGTGTGTGTGTGTGTGTGTGTGTGTGTGTGTGCGTGCGTGCGTGCGTGCGTGCGTGCGTGCGTGCGTGCGGTGTGAGAGAGAACGATTTGTCAGATAGCAGTTGATTGAGTGTGTATGGGAGCCACAGCTCATCTGAGTTGGCCCCATGTGGGAGAAATAGCCAGTAAAACGAGGGCCAGATTTAAAGTGATGTGTTCAGTGCTGCTGCTAAGGTTCACCAGGGGACCAGTACAGTAAATGACAATAGGGATGGAGGGAAGGAGGGAGGGAAGGGTACTGCCAGTGTGCAGGTAGAATTTGAGAAATGAACAGATTTCCCCCCTGGAGTGAGAGATGAGGGGAGGAGGAGAGGGAGAGTGGGTATGCCTGAGCAGCTGTGGTGTGAGAGATATGAAGTTGAAAGGAGATTGGGGAATGGAGAGGGGGGGAGCAGGCCAGATGAAGTATCTCCCTCTCTCCCCTGTGGTAAAGGAAATGAGGTAAATGGAATGAGCCGGTATGAGGTGTACAGTATGACAAATGGACCAAACCATCCCTTGTAGGTGGGGTTGGTTCAGTCAGAGTTTCAGCCTCGGTTCCTCACTCCATTGCCCCAGCCCTGCTACCTGCAATGATGGATAGCCCGAACGCTTAGCCTTTTACCTGCTTGCATTCTCTCTAGCTGAGCGATTGGGGCCGAGAGGGTTGAGAAGGGGGTTTAGTAAGCGACCGCATGTCAGGCAAACCGGGCTTGGCCTCCCCAAAGCACGCTGTGTAGGATAAGACAGATTCCCCCTAGCGATCGATAACCAAGCACACACACACGCGCACACACCCTAATGGCCTAGCTTCCTAGCCTCACCATCCCTGGGCTATTAATTGTCCATTTCCCCATCTTTTCCTCTCTTAAGAGCCCCCTGCCCTGTCCCCATAGAGTTAAACACAGACTGAGATTAAAGAGAGAGTCCTTTAAACGCAGGAGAGAGAGAGAGAAAGAGAGAGCGAGAGAGAGAGACAGAGAGAAAGAGAGACAGAAAGAGAGAGAGACAGAGAGAGAGAGAGAGAGAGAGAAACAGAGACAGACAGATAGAGACAGAGACAGAGAGAGACAGAGACAGAGAGAGACAGAGGCAGAGAGAGACAGAGACAGAGAGAGACAGAGAGAGAGAGAGAGACAGAAAGAGAGAGAGACAGAGAGAGAAACAGACAGACAGATAGAGACAGAGACAGAGAGAGACAGAGACAGAGAGAGACAGAGGCAGAGAGAGACAGCGAAAATGAAGGGCAGTAGAAAGAGAGAGCGAGACAGAGACAGAGAGAGACAGAGAGAGACAGAGAGAGCGAGACAGAGAGAGACAGAGAGAGACAGAGAGAGACAGAGAGAGACAGAGAGAGACAGAGAGAGACAGAGAGAGACAGAGAGAGACAGAGAGAGACAGAGAGAGACAGAGAGAGACAGAGTAGGGCAGTAGAAAGAGAGAGAGGAAAGAAACTAAGGATCAGGAGAGAGAGAGAGAGAGAGAGGGGGGGGGTGGAATCGGAAGGAGACAAAGAGATTGAGAGAAGAACAGAGGAACAGAAGAACTTATTTCTCCACGTGTGAATCATATCACCCCCCGATTTCATTATACAACATGTTTTCTATACTTTTGAATGCAGAAATGCCTTATTAAATCCACTGATTCACAGATCAGAGAACAACCCAGTTGATTTAGCCAGAGGCCTGCTGTGCTGTTGGGCTCAACACTTTTCTCGTTCAAATAGAGACAGTTAAAAGATGAAGACAACAGATTTAATGCGTTTGGATTTGGGCTTTCCTGCGATTCCAACCGTGTCCCTTCTCATGTCTCTCACGGCCCACGCAGAGCCAGGGATATCTGCTGCTCCAGGGCAAACATGTGCTCTTTTTAACTCTACTCCTCTCTCTTTCTATATTCTCTCTCTTTCTATTTTCTTTCTCTCTCTCTCTCTCTCTCTCTCTCTCTCTCTCTCTCTCTCTCTCTCTCTCTCTCTCTCTCTCTCTCTCTCTCTCTCTCTCTCTCTCTCTCTCTCTCTTTCTCTCTCCCTCTCTTTCTCTCTCTCTCTCTCCCCTACCCCTGTACTCTTTAAAACGTCCTAAATCATCCTATGACTAGCGTACTTTGGATTAGCCCCTAGAAGCGGTCCCTTTGAATTTGGGCGAGTGGGATATTTTAGGGTGATCGGTAGTGTAGGGCAGCTGTTACATGAAGGATTAACAGCTTCTAACGTGTATTACCTCAGCTGGTATAACACAGCAGCTGTGAACTGCCACACACACACACACACACACACACACACACACACACACACACACACACACACACACACACACACACACACACACACACACACACACACACACACACACACACACACACACACAGAGGAGGAGAGAGGAGGTGACCCAGTTGTGCAGCAGGTGGGTTGGAGGTGATTTGAATGAGGTTGAGGTTTAAGAGGATCAGTGGGTGTAATGAAGAGGGTACTTCATCTATTTGCACATTGTTGCAACACTGTACGGTACGTAGTCAAACTTTTATGTACTGTTTACTGTTCATTTCTGATTGTTTATTTTCCTTTGTTTATTTCAATTTTGTGGATTGTCTATTTCACTTGCTTGTCAATATAAACACGTTTCCCATGCAAATAAAGCCAATTGAATTGAGAGATTGTTAAAATACTGTACACAGCTGTACTTTTGTGAATGAAATGTTTACTGTTCATTTACATTTTCAGGGTTTTTGTTTTGTTGTTTCTTCTCATTTTTGTTTATCGTTTATTCCACTTGCTTTGGCAATGTAAACATATGTTCCCCATGTCATGAAAGACCCTTTTAATTGAATTTAATTTAATTGAATTGAATTGAATTGAGAGAGAGAGAGAACTGACAGTGAGAATGTTATGCAAACGATTAGAGAGATCAATCATAAATCTCACAAAAATGCCCGCCCTTCCCCTCTCTCCACCCCCCTACCCCTCTCTCCACCCCCTACCCCTCTCTCTCCCGCCCTCCCTCCCTCCTCTTCTGTCTCCCTACTTGTCTCTGTCTCAGTCTTCCACCTCTGTAATAGGCTCAGACACAAGGTGTTTGCAGAGAGAAGAGTTTGATGTGCTGATAACAGGCTGGCTTTACGGGAGAGAAATGCATTACCATGCTGAGCATTGCGCCTGTCTCGGTCTCTCCTTTTCACCTCTCTCTCTTTCTCTTGACGTCTTGCTTTTCTCGCTCCTTGCTCCCTCTCTTCTCTCTCTCATTTGCTCGCTTTCACTCATTCTCTGCCTGAATCTCCTGCTCTGTAAATGTCTTGCTCTCCATTTCTCTCTCTCGCTCTATCACCCCTCTCTCTCTTTCTATCACCTCACTCTCTTGCTCTCTCGCTCTCTCTCACTCTCTCTCTCTCTCTCTCTCTCTCTCTATCTCTCTCTCTCTCTATCCTCTCTCTATCATCTCTCTCTCTCTATCACCCCTCTCTCTCTTTCTATCACCTCACTCTCTTGCTCTCTCTCTCTCACTCTCTCTCTCTCTTTCTCTCTCTCTCTATCTCTCTTTCTCTATGCTCTCTCTATCATCTCTCTCTCTCTATCACCTCTCTCACTCTCACTCTCTCCCTCTCTCCCTCTATCACCTCTCTCTCTCACACCTCTCTTTCGCTCTCTCACTTCTCTCTCACTCTCTCACCTCTCTCTCTATCACCTCTCTCTCTTCTCTCTCTCTCTCTACCACCTCTCTCTCTATCACCTCTCTCTCACCACTTTCACCTCTCTCTCGCTCTCTCACCTCTCTCTCTATTAGCTGTGACTGTAAACAGAGAGACACATCAAGTGCTCCAGCTTGTTCTGGAGCTCTATATCCTCTTCCACCGCTGTTGTTCTTTGCCCTTCCTCTCTCTCTCTCTCACACACGCACACACACACACGCACACACACACACACACACACACACACACACACACACACACACACACACACACACACACACACACACACACACACACACACACACACACACACACACACACACACACATTTGCTCTCCGCCTGTCTAGCGAAGTGTGCGTGTTTCACGGCGTCTCAGCCAGGTAGGCAGAGGAAGCTCTCTTGCCTGTTCCATTTGATGCATCGGGGAACATTTCAGTGAAGCGAGTGCTTCCGAGGTGCGGCAGAACTCTCCCGCATGTCAACGCTCTCCTCTCCTCCTTGTCATCCCCCTCTCACTCTCTCCATCCCTCCCTCTCTCTAAGCTTGTTCTGGTGGAAAGATGGGAAAATTGTACATTCAGATCTTGGCTCAAAGCACACAAACATGGGCTGCAAACACACACACACACCCGGCGGCGACACACACACTGCCTCCTTTTCACACGCCACACTATTGTAATTCCATAATCATCACGTGGCTCCGGAGAATGTGGAATCAGAGAATACGTGTGTTCCCTGAATGCTTACACACACACACACACACACACACACACACACACACACACACACACACACACACACACACACACACACACACACACACACACACACACACACACACACACACACACACACACACACACACACAAAAAAAAAAAATCACATTCTGGTGCTTTATCCCCCACTGGTAATCTGTTTACGGGGTGACAGGCACATCAGGGGAAAAGTTAATTGAAAGCGGTACTAATCTGATGATGACACGCACACAGCCACAGAAAGTAGTCCTCGTCCCCGTCGTCACCGTGGCGATAGGCCCAGTCAGCCGGTCAGGTTGCACCTTGTTGTGTTGTGGCAGGGAGCAGAGGGAGTCAATAAGTTAATGCTACTTAATTTCATGCCTCTTGGTTCTGTTAAGCTGCTTGGTGTGTGTGGCGTGTTGATTGGTAATCTGACAGTTGATATGCGTCTCACTGACTCACTCACCACAGATCTGGTTCTGCTTGTTTGTGCCCCCTTCCCCCCTCTTCTCTCATTATCTATCCTTCTCTTTCCTCCCCCGTTCTTCCCATCTTCTCCTTTCCTTCTCTCTCTCTCTTTCCCCTCCTTCTCTCTCTCCTTTCCCCTTTCCTCCGCCTTTCCTTCTCCTCTTTCCTCCCCCTCCTCATTCCCCCTTCTCTCTCATTTACTCCATTCTTCCCTTCTCCCATCATTGTAAATGTGAATTAGTTCCTAACCAAATTACGTTCAAATCAAAACCGACAACAATGAAACTAATCCGCTCTCTCCCTTCTCACAGGATGGCTACTATTCCCACCGCCCCAAGGAGAAAGTCAGAGTGGACAGCAACAATGAGAACTCTGTGCCCAAAGACTTTGAGAACATAGACAATAGTAACTTTGGCGCCCGTTCGCAGCCCCAGCGCCAGCCCCCAGGGGGCGCTAACAGTAACAAACACACGGAGAGGCTGCAGGAGAAGGCCCATGCCGAACAGGCAACCTGGAAGGATAACGCTCCGATTCTGAGCCGGAGCTCCAACGAGGTTCTCCAGTACGGGCGAGCCGTAGCCCAGAATGGCTCACTTCCTGTGGGCCCGAAAGCGGTTGGAGCCGGGGTGGGCTCCAGGAACCACCACAGCCGCTCTTCACAGCCACAGAGCCAGGGTCAGGCTCAGACTTACCCCCAGTCGCAGTCCCACCCCCAGACTCAACATAGACACCAACACCAGCATCAAACCAGGAAGCAGGCGACTGCGGCTCCATTGGAGGTCGTTTACGACCAGCCGCCCAAGTGTGAGATCAGTGGGAAGGAAGCCATTTCGGCTCTGTCCAGAGCCAAGACCAAGGAGTGCCGGCAGCAGATAGCTGAAGTGTACTGCAGACACAAGGAAGGTCAACTGATGCCTGAGAAGGTCACCCGCTACTGTCCCATAGAGGGTGAGTTAATATATATATACTGTTACTGTCCCATAGAGGGTGAGTTAATATATATATACTGTTACTGTCCCATAGAGGGTGAGTTAATATATATATACTGTTACTGTCCCATAGAGGGTGAGTTAATATATATATACTGTTACTGTCCCATAGAGGGTGAGTTAATATATATATACTGTTACTGTCCCATAGAGGGTGAGTTAATTTATATACTGTTACTGCCCCATAGAGGGTGAGTTAATATATATATACTGTTACTGTCCCATAGAGGGTGAGTTAATTGATATACTGTTACTGTACCATAGAGGGTGAGTTAATAGATATACTGTTACTGTCCCATAGAGGGTGAGTTAATATATATACTGTTACTGTCCCATAGAGGGTGAGTTAATAGATATATATATACTGTTACTGTCCCATAGAGGGTGAGTTAATATATATATACTGTTACTGTCCCATAGAGGGTGAGTTAATTGATATACTGTTACTGTCCCATAGAGGGTGAGTTAATAGATATATATATATACTGTTACTGTCCCATAGAGGGTGAGTTAATTTATATACTGTTACTGTCCCATAGAGGGTGAGTTAATTGATGTACTGTTACTGTCCCATAGAGGGTGAGTTAATAGATATACTGTTACTCTACCATAGAGGGTGAGTAATTTTATATACTGTTACTGTCCCATAGAGGGTGAGTTAATATATATACAGTTACTGTCCCATAGAGGGTGAGTTAATATATATATATATACTGTTACTGTCCCATAGAGGGTGAGTTAATATATATATATATACTGTTACTGTCCCATAGAGGGTGAGTTAAATGATATACTGTTACTGTCCCATAGAGGGTGAGTTAAATGATATACTGTTACTGTCCCATAGAGGGTGAGTTAAATGATATGCTGTTACTGTCCCATAGAGGGTGAGTTAATAGATATACTGTTACTGTACCATAGAGGGTGAGTTAATATATATATACTGTTACTGTCCCATAGAGGGTGAGTTAATAGATATACTGTTACTGTCCCATAGAGGGTGAGTTAATAGACATGCTGTTACTGTCCCATAGAGGGTGAGTTAATAGATATACTGTTACTGTCCCATAGAGGGTGAGTTAATTGATATACTGTTACTGCCCCATAGAAGGTGAGTTAATTGATATACTGTTACTGTCCCATAGAGGGTGAGTTAATATATATACTGTTACTGTTCCATAGAGGGTGAGTTAATTGATATACTGTTACTGTCCCATAGAGGGTGAGTTAATATATATACTGTTACTGTCCCATAGAGGGTGAGTTAATAGATATACTGTTACTGTCCCATAGAGGGTGAGTTAATGTATATACTGTTACTGTCCCATAGAGGGTGAGTTAATATATATACTGTTACTGTACCATAGAGGGTGAGTTAATTTATATACTGTTACTGTCCCATAGAGGGTGAGTTAATATATATACTGTTACTGTACCATAGAGGGTGAGTTAATTTATATACTGTTACTGTCCCATAGAGGGTGAGTTAATATATATACTGTTACTGTACCATAGAGGGTGAGTTAATAGATATACTGTTACTGTCCCATAGAGGGTGAGTTAATTTATATATACTGTTACTGTCCCATAGAGGGTGAGTTAATAGATATACTGTTACTGTCCCATAGAAGGTGAGTTAATTGATATACTGTTACTGTCCCATAGAGGGTGAGTTAATTGATATACTGTTACTGTCCCATAGAAGGTGAGTTAATTTATATACTGTTACTGCCCCATAGAGGGTGAGTTCATTTATATACTGTTACTGCCCCATAGATGGTGAGTTAATTGATATACTGTTACTGTCCCATAGAGGGTGAGTTAATAGATATACTGTTACTGTCCCATAGAGGGTGAGTTAATAAATATACTGTTACTGTCCCATAGAGGGTGAGTTAATAGATATACTGTTACTGTCCCATAGAGGGTGAGTTAATATATATATACTGTTACTGTCCCATAGAAGGTGAGTTAATAGATATACTGTTACTGTCCCATAGAGGGTGAGTTAATATATATATACTCTTACTGTCCCATAGAAGGTGAGTTAATAGATATACTGTTACTGCCCCATAGAGGGTGAGTTAATAGATATACTGTTACTGCCCCATAGAGGGTGAGTTAATATATATACTGTTACTGTCCCATAGAGGGTGAGTTAATAGATATACTGTTACTGTCCCATAGAGGGTGAGTTAATATATATACTGGTACTGTCCCATAGAGGGTGAGTTAATATATATACTGTTACTGTCCCATAGAGGGTGAGTTAATAGATATACTGTTACTGTCCCATAGAGGGTGAGTTAATAGATATACTGTTACTGTCCCATAGAGGGTGAGTTAATATATATACTGTTACTGTACCATAGAGGGTGAGTTAATTTATATACTGTTACTGCCCCATAGAGGGTGAGTTAATTTATATACTGTTACTGCCCCATAGAGGGTGAGTTAATTTATATACTGTTACTGTCCCATAGAGGGTGAGTTAATATATATACTGTTACTGCCCCATAGAGGGTGAGTTAATTTATATACTGTTACTGCCCCATAGAGGGTGAGTTAATTTATATACTGTTACTGTCCCATAGAGGGTGAGTTAATATATATACTGTTACTGTCCCATAGAGGGTGAGTTAATTTATATACTGTTATGGCCCCATAGAGGGTGAGTTAATTTATATACTGTTACTGCCCCATAGATGGTGAGTTAATTTATATACTGTTACTGTCCCATAGAGGGTGAGTTAATAGATATACTGTTACTGTCCCATAGAAGGTGAGTTAATTGATATACTGTTACTGTCCCATAGAGGGTGAGTTAATTGATATACTGTTACTGTCCCATAGAAGGTGAGTTAATTTATATACTGTTACTGCCCCATAGAGGGTGAGTTAATTTATATACTGTTACTGTACCATAGAGGGTGAGTTAATTTATATACTGTTACTGTCCCATAGAGGGTGAGTTAATTTATATACTGTTACTGCCCCATAGATGGTGAGTTAATAGATATATATATACTGTTACTGTCCCATAGAGGGTGAGTTAATTTATATACTGTTACTGTCTCATAGAGGGTGAGTTAATAGATATACTGTTACTGTCTCATAGAGGGTGAGTTAATTGATATACTGTTACTGTCCCATAGAAGGTGAGTTAATTTATATACTGTTACTGCCCCATAGAGGGTGAGTTAATTTATATACTGTTACTGCCCCATAGATGGTGAGTTAATTGATATACTGTTACTGTCCCATAGAGGGTGAGTTAATAGATATACTGTTACTTTCCCATAGAAGGTGAGTTAATTGATATACTGTTACTGTCCCATAGAGGGTGAGTTAATAGATATACTGTTACTGTCCCATAGAGGGTGAGTTAATAGATATACTGTTACTGTCCCATAGAGGGTGAGTTAATAGATATACTGTTACTGTCCCATAGAGGGTGAGTTAATAGATATACTGTTACTGTCCCATAGAGGGTGAGTTAATAGATATACTGTTACTGTCCCATAGAGGGTGAGTTAATTGATATACTGTTACTGTACCATAGTGGGTGAGTTAATTGATATACTGTTACTGTCCCATAGAGGGTGAGTTAATAGATATACTGTTACTGTTTCATAGAGGGTGAGTTAATATATATATATATACTGTTACTGTCCCATAGAGGGTGAGTTAATTGATATACTGGTACTGTCCCATAGAGGGTGAGTTAATTGATATACTGTTACTGTCCCATAGAGGGTGAGTTAATTGATATACTGTTACTGTCCCATAGAGGGTGAGTTAATAGATATACTGTTACTGTCCCATAGAGGGTGAGTTAATTGATATACTGTTACTGTACCATAGAGGGTGAGTTAATTGATATACTGTTACTGTCCCATAGAGGGTGAGTTAATAGATATACTGTTACTGTTTCATAGAGGGTGAGTTAATTGATATACTGTTACTGTAACATAGAGGGTGGGTACATTGTGTAGTATTTACTGTAGAGATATAGGCCCGGTCCAGAATCAAGCCCTAACTCCTATCCCCTATAGACTGTACAGCTGAAGGAACTGAATAGGTTGAAGCAGTATGATAGTAGTTCCACTCTGCCCTCTGATCAGATCTACAGTAATGCCTAATGCTCTAGGGGGGTGTGGGGAAGGGGTTGTTCCTGGATGGGCCATTGAGTGGAGAAAACTCTTTGGCCCGTACAGTTGTTTCTGGACTGTGGTCCTTTGTAGCTCAGTTGGTAGAGCATGGCATTTGTAAGGCCTGAATTTTGGGTTTGATTCGTAAAATGTATGCACGCGTGACTGTAAGTCACTTTGGAGAAACATGTCTGCTAAATGACATATATTATAGAAAACTATCACTTAGCTATGCTCACATTGCAAAGGTTTAGAGGAATTGAGGCTGGGTGGTAGTATGGGGAATGATTGGGGAGCAGGCTGTTCCTGGATGTGAACAGTTTGGTATACTGGGTGTGAACAGTTTGGTATACTGGGTGTGAACAGTTTGGTATACTGGGTGTGAACCGTTTGGTATACTGGGTGAGAACAGTTTGGTATACTGGGTGTGAACCGTTTGGTATACTGGGTGTGAACCGTTTGGTATACTGGGTGTGAACCGTTTGGTATACTGGGTGTGAACCGTTTGGTATACTGGGTGTGAACCGTTTGGTATACTGGGTGTGAACCGTTTGGTATACTGGGTGTGAACCGTTTGGTATACTGGGTGTGAACCGTTTGGTATACTGGGTGTGAACAGTTTGGTATACTGGGTGTGAACCGTTTGGTATACTGGGTGTGAACAGTTTGGTATACTGGGTGTGAACAGTTTGGTATACTGGGTGTGAACCGTTTGGTATACTGGGTGTGAACCGTTTGGTATACTGGGTGTGAACCGTTTGGTATACTGGGTGTGAACCGTTTGGTATACTGGGTGTGAACCGTTTGGTATACTGGGTGTGGTACACTCGATCATATTTGACCAGATACTCTTTCATATTATATAAAAACAACTGCTAGAACATTCTGTTTGTTAGTCAATCATAGTAATGGTGTAATCATCGTGTGACAGCTTGATAGAGGCTCCTCTGAAACATGTTTTTTGTTTTGTCGTCATGGCCTGTGTATGTACTGTCAATGTTTGAGTCCCAAATGGCTCTAATCCCTTTATCGTCCACTTCTTTTGACCAGGGCTCATAGGGTTCTGCTCAAAAGTAGTGCACTATGTAGGGAATAGGGAGCCATTTAGAACATATACCCTCTCTTTTTACAGCAGGAAAATACAATATCCCCTGAAGCTTAAATAAAATCTGTTTTGACTTAGGCACACACACACACACACACACACACACACACACACACACACACACACACACACACACACACACACACACACATTTATACACACACACAGATGTACGCACACACACACACACACACACACACACACACACACACACACACACATTTATACACACACACAGATGTACGCACACACACACACACACACACACACACACACACACACACACACACACACACACACACACACACACACACACACACACACAGAGATACACACACACACACACACGCCCACTACACTTCCTGTTGTTTTACTGTTAATAATTCTAATTCATATCAAAGTCAGGCAAGAAATGTGTTTCTTGGCTGATGAGAAATTTGTGCGAGAGAATGGAAGACACTTTTTGTATGTACACCAAATTGCTTTCCAATTTTCATTCTGTTCAGCCAAGCTGGCCACAGAAATGCAAGTTTGCTCACACAGACTGACACATACACACACACACACACACACACACACACACACACACACACACACACACACACACACACACACACACACACACACACACACACACACATAGACAGACAGACAGACAGACAGACAGACAGACAGACAGACAGACAGACAGACAGACAGACAGACAGACAGACAGACAGACAGACAGACACATATGCACATGCACACTTACAACCACACACAGACAGACGGATACACACAGGAACGCACAAACTCTTCCTTTCTCTCTCTTTCTCTCTCTCTCTCTCTTTCTTACTCACAAACACACACACACACACACACACCGCACACACACACTTTTACAAGTAGACTGGTTGAACATCTGCAGGTTGGCAGAAGACTCCTGTAAACAAAATCTGTGAGCTTGCCACCATCGGTGAGGACCACGCATCAATGTTTAAAGAAACAACACACACACACACACACACACACACACACACACACACACACACACACACACACACACACACACACACAGGAGTGTGGAGGAAAGGAGAAAAAGCCAGAACGATACATGGACATCTGGCCAGACATAACCAGACACTGTGCACCCACAATGACTGTGTAACCTTGTAGGCTACTGGACACTACTGGCTACACTTCCAGAAGATGGAAGGTAATGCTTGTCTATCTGGGACTATTCCAATGGTTGCGTCTGAAATTGCACCATAGTCACTTATAAGTGCACTACCTTTGAATAGGGTGCCAACACACCATGACTGCACCTTGTGAGTCCACCATGACTGCACCTTGTGAGTCCACCATGACTGCACCTTGTGTGTCCACCATGACTGCACCTTGTGAGTCCACCATGACTGCACCTTGTGAGTCCACCATGACTGCACCTTGTGAGTCCACCATGACTGCACCTTGTGTGTCCACCATGACTGCACCTTGTAAGTCCACCATGACTGCACCGTGTGTGTCCACCATGACTGCACCTTGTGAGTCCACCATGACTGTGCAACTTTGTTCTGTACAGCAATGTAAGCGAGGATACATATTCCCCAAGATGTAAACCAACGCTTGTCTATCAGTGAATATGCTCATGTCGTCTCCCTAGACCAGGGCTGCTAACACTCTTCCTGGGGATCTACCATCCTGTGAGTTTTCAGTCCAACCCTCTTCCTGGGGATCTACCATCCTGTGAGTTTTCAGTCCAACCCTCTTCCTGGGGATCTACCATCCTGTGCGTTTTCAGTCCAACCCTCTTCCTGGGGATCTACCATCCTGTGAGTTTTCAGTCCAACCCTCTTCCTGGGGATCTACCATCCTGTGAGTTTTCAGTCCAACCCTCTTCCTGGGGATCTACCATCCTGTGAGTTTTCAGTCCAACCCTCTTCCTAGAGCTCTACCATCCTGTGCGTTTTCAGTCCAACCCTCTTCCTGGGGATCTACTATCCTGTGAGTTTTCAGTCCAACCCTCTTCCTGGAGCTCTACCATCCTGTGGGTTTTCAGTCCAACCCTCTTCCTGGGGATCTACCATCCTGTGAGTTTTCAGTCCAACCCTCTTCCTAGAGCTCTACCATCCTGTGCGTTTTCAGTCCAACCCTCTTCCTGGGGATCTACTATCCTGTGAGTTTTCAGTCCAACCCTCTTCCTGGAGCTCTACCATCCTGTGCGTTTTCAGTCCAACCCTCTTCCTGGGGATCTACTATCCTGTGAGTTTTCAGTCCAACCCTCTTCCTGGGGATCTACCATCCTGTGAGTTTTCAGTCCAACCCTCTTCCTGGAGCTCTACCATCCTGTGCGTTTTCAGTCCAACCCTCTTCCTGGGGATCTACTATCCTGTGAGTTTTCAGTCCAACCCTCTTCCTGGAGCTCTACCATCCTGTGCGTTTTCAGTCCAACCCTCTTCCTGGAGATCTACCGTCCTGTGCGTTTTCAGTCCAACCCTCTTCCTGGAGATCTACCATCCTGTGGGTTTTCAGTCCTACCCTAATTTAACACACCTGATTCTACTAATTAGCTGATCAACAAGACCTTAACTAGCTGAATCAGATATGCTAAATTAGGGTAGGACTGAAAACCCACAGGACAGTAGATCTCCAGGTAGAGGGTTGGGCAGCCCTGCCCTAGACTCACCATCGTCATCCCACTCCAACTGACAGTTTGATCAAAGGAGACGGGGGAAATTGAAAAGGGCTTATTCCTGGCGGCGTCGTGTAACAACACGGACGGCTAAATTAAATCACTTTTTCTTTTTCACTCCCTCTGTCTGTTCTGTCGTCTGCCACAATGTTGTTCCCTCTCTCTCTCTCTCTCTCTCTCTCTCTCTCTCTCTCTCTCTCTCTCTCTCTCTCTCTCTCTCTCTCTCTCTCTCTCTCTCTCTCTCTCTCTCTCTCTCTCTCTCTCTCTCTCTCTATGTCTCTGATGCACCAATCTGAATTTGAGGCGCTAACCTTGTTAGCTCTCCCTCTCGCTCTCTCCCCATGTCTCAGAAGCACCAATCTGAATTTGAGACACTAACCTTGTTAGCTACAAATTGTCCAATTTGATTTCATCGGTATTCTGTCCTTGAAGAGTTGGCTGGGTTAGCGTGTAGCTGTTAGCGCCGGCTCCATAGGACATGAGAGGGTATATGTTAGCATTAGCAGAGCCTCTATATGCTAGCTGGGCTATTGTCTAATGTCTACAAGGTTGTAATATGTGGGATGGAACTGGCATCATCATTGGTTGATGTCAGTTGTCAGCCAATGACCTTGCATGTTCGGTCACCACTAAATACGTAGCAGGTAACATCATTTGAGGCTTATTCACTTGTTTGCTGATTAAAAAATAAAACCGCATTTCTGTTCTATAAGACCTACATCTAGAACGAAGTACAAGATAGTTATACTCAAGATAGTTAAAGTCAGGTGAGACTTTAGTTGGATCCTTCGTTGGTACTGAGCAGATGTTGCATAAAAGGACTTTAATATTGGAAACTAAAAGGACATTTCTGCTCCTCTCCTCTTCCAACCTCTCGCATGACTGGTTGAGATGGACGGCCATGAGCTGCAGAAAATACAAAAGATGAAGGAGAAAGAGAGAGAGAAGAATGAAATGATGGAGAGAGAGAGTGCTGATAGCAGATGAGAGAGATGCAGTTTTAAAGATTGATGGCGATAGGAGAGAGGAAAAAGAGGGATGTGGCAGAGTCTGGCGTTTTTAGACCTATCTCGTCCCTGTAGGTGTAGAGACACACAACACATTGGCTCATTAGTTCAGCTAGCTAACATATCACAAGCCTCAAAGTGCTTGGTGAAGCGCTCCGCCAATTAGCCTAGTGCCATGCTAGCCAGTGAACCTCCGAGCTGCCTACCAATTACTGTTCAATCTGATACTGTGTGTGTGTGTGTGTGTGTGTGTGTGTGTGTGTGTGTGTGTGTGTGTGTGTGTGTGTGTGTGTGTGTGTGTGTGTGTGTGTGTGTGTGTGTGTGTGTGTGTGTGTGTGTGTGTGTGTGCGTGTGTGTTGATTCGTCTATCCTTGTGGGGAGCTAAAATTCCCAGAAGTCCCCACAAGGATAGTAAAACAAGGAAAATTCTCCCGTCTCTAGGAGGACAAAGGCTATTTTAAGGTTAAGGGTTAGGTTTAGGGTTAGGGTTTAAAATTAGGAGTAGGGTTAGTGGTAGGGTTAGGATTTGGGTTACGGGGTAAGGTTTATGGTTAGGGTTAGATTTAGGGTTAGGGGTAAGGGAAAATAGTATTTTGTATAGAAATACAAAACGTGTGTGTGTGTGTGTGCCACTCCAGAAACATTTTCACCCAACACTGTCAACTAACTAACCAACCAGCCAACCAACCATAGAAATAGAATAACCAATCACAGATCCATTAACTTGAATGGGGCATGCCCTTTCTAGTATTTATAGTTATTTGCAACCAACCACATTCACATTCAATATCCCATAAGGCACAGCCAGGCTTCATAGTAACACACACACAGACACACACACACTCCGTCTTTCACACACACACACTCACACTCACACTTTTCCAACCACATTCACATTCAAAACTCCATATTAATAGGCAGGATTCATAGTAGCCAAACTATGAATAAAACAATAATTCCTGGGGGGAATTGGCTGATTGAGTGATGGGCAGAAGGCATGGCCAATTGGAGTCACGGGAGCATGTCTGTAGCCCCGCCCCTGTTGTTAGGCTTTAAATACAAGCAAGCAAAAGGTCCTGCCCTTCAATTGAGATAATTACAGTAGGAGCCTAGCTTGTCCAGACACAGGGAAGAAAGAGCCAGAAGGGGAGGGGCACCTTGTGATCTTTTTACCCCTGGGACAGCATACCCTAAGGGGGTTGAAACACTTACCACGTCCCCCGCTGCTGTAGATACAGAGAAGAACCGGGAGGGGCGCCTTGTAGCCTTTTTACCTCAGGGACAGCACACCCTAAGAGGGTGAAAGCACCCACCATCTTCTCCCCTCTTTTCTGCCCATCCGGGGACCAGAGCGAGTCGTGACATTGTCCACCACTGCCCTCTGGGAAACCAAGTCCCCTTCCCTCACAACACAGAGGACGAGATTACTGTCATTATCTCCTGAACAACCTTGTCCTCTCTGTCGTCAACAAACATAACGTCTCAATAAAGCTCTGTGTTTCCTGTAATTCCATAGGCCCTGTGAACACTAAACAACCACCATATGTAATAATGGTGCTGGATTGTATTCCCCTCGTACTTATTTGCTGATGGAGAACACAATACAAGACCAAGATAGAGGCTCTGAGCGGAAATCATTTTTTTAAGGCGTTTACTATTAGAAGGAAAGAAACCACTATATGAATCCGTGTGGCTTTTTGAATGGTTTCTGGAGAGAGCTGGAATTGTTTGATTGTGTGGTTGTGAGTTGGAATAGTCATTGTCTACTTACTTCCAAGTCTTATTCTGGGAGTGTGGTAGAGAGCAATGATGACACACTATCAAGCGAACTCCACCCCAAATCCAAAGGAATGGTTCCAGGATTCCTATTCCTATCTTGTGGCCTTGCTAGTCATGGTTCAAAGAACTCTATGGTCACATAGTGAATGACACTCATCTCCTTGTGACATGCTTCTTCTTCTTCATACTATGCACAGTAACAGCTCAGTAACCTTGGAGTTACTGCGCCTCGTGTTCAGTATACCTTCCAGTGTATGAAGTATAGACGATGAAACCTAATGTGTGTGTTATTATTCTGTCCACGTAAGGCAATTGCCAGCGTCTGGGAGGAAGACTCGTCAGAGAGTTCTACATACAGGTACATGTTTTATTCTCTGTATGAATGACTAACAACCTGTCTCTGTACGGTATCGTTGTGTCGTTCAGGTAAGGCCAATGCCAACGTGGTGTGGGAGGAGGACTCGTCAGAGGGCCCACCGTCGGCCCCCGTCAGGATAGCCTTCGTCCTGGTGGTCCACGGCAGAGCCTCACGACAGTTCCAGAGACTTTTCAAGGCCATCTACCACACCTCACACTACTACTATATACATATAGACCAGGTAAGACTATAGACTACCATCTACCACCTCACACTACTACTATATACATATAGACCAGACTATAGACTATAGACTACCATCTACCACCTCACACTACTACTATATACATATAGACCAGACTATAGACTATAGACTACCATCTACCACCTCACACTACTACTATATACATATAGACCAGACTATAGACTATAGACTACCATCTACCACCTCACACTACTACTATATACATATAGACCAGACTATAGACTATAGACTACCATCTACCACCTCACACTACTACTATATACATATAGACCAGACTATAGACTATAGACTACCATCTACCACCTCACACTACTACTATATACATATAGACCAGACTATAGACTATAGACTACCATCTACCACCTCACACTACTACTATATACATATAGACCAGACTATAGACTACCATCTACCACCTCACACTACTACTATATACATATAGACCAGACTATAGACTATAGACTACCATCTACCACCTCACACTACTACTATATACATATAGACCAGACTATAGACTATAGACTACCATCTACCACACCTCACACTACTACTATATACATATAGACCAGACTATAGACTACCATCTACCACCTCACACTACTACTATATACATATAGACTACCATCTACCACTACTACTATATACATATAGACCAGGTAAGACTATAGACTACCATCTACCACACCTGACACTACTACTATATACATATAGACCAGACTATAGACTATAGACCACAATCTACCACCTCACACTACTACTATATACATATAGACCAGGTAAGACTATAGACTACCATCTACCACCTCACACTACTACTATATACATATAGACCAGGTAAGACTATAGACTACCATCTACCACCTCACACTACTACTATATACATATAGACCAGACTATAGACAATAGACTACCATCTACCACACCTCACACTACTACTATATACATATAGACCAGACTATAGACTATAGACTACCATCTACCACACCTCACACTACTACTATATACATATAGACCAGACTATAGACTATAGACTACCATCTACCACCTCACACTACTACTATATACATATAGACCAGACTATAGACTATAGACTACCATCTACCACCTCACACTACTACTATATACATATAGACCAGACTATAGACTACCATCTACCACCTCACACTACTACTATATACATATAGACCAGACTATAGACTACCATCTACCATCTCACACTACTACTATATACATATAGACCAGGTAAGACTATAGACTACCATCTACCACCTCACACTACTACTATATACATATAGACCAGACTATAGACTACCATCTACCACCTCACACTACTACTATATACATATAGACCAGACTATAGACTACCATCTACCACCTCACACTACTACTATATACATATAGACCAGACTATAGACTATAGACTACCATCTACCACCTCACACTATTACTATATACATATAGACCAGCCTATAGACTACCATCTACCACCTCACACTACTACTATATACATATAGACCAGACTATAGACTATAGACTACCATCTACCACCTCACACTATTACTATATACATATAGACCAGACTATAGACTACCATCTACCACCTCACACTACTACTATATACATATAGACCAGACTATAGACTATAGACTACCATCTACCACCTCACTCTATTACTATATACATATAGACCAGACTATAGACTACCATCTACCACCTCACACTACTACTATATACATATAGACCAGACTATAGACTATAGACTACCATCTACCACCTCACACTATTACTATATACATATAGACCAGACTATAGACTATAGACTACCATCTACCACCTCACACTACTACTATATACATATAGACCAGACTATAGACTATAGACTACCATCTACCACCTCACACTATTACTATATACATATAGACCAGACTATAGACTACCATCTACCACCTCACACTACTACTATATACATATAGACCAGACTATAGACTATAGACTACCATCTACCACCTCACACTATTACTATATACATATAGACCAGACTATAGACTATAGACTACCATCTACCACCTCACACTACTACTATATACATATAGACCAGACTATAGACTATAGACTACCATCTACCACCTCACACTATTACTATATACATATAGACCAGACTATAGACTACCATCTACCACCTCACACTACTACTATATACATATAGACCAGACTATAGACTATAGACTACCATCTACCACCTCACACTATTACTATATACATATAGACCAGCCTATGGCGGCAGGTTGACGAGGGCAGCATTTTCTGAGCTAAACTGACCAAGACGCAACTCCAACAACAACAACTAAAACCTCACATAATTCTGCACAAAAACAATGACAAATTCTTTCAACGTAGCAGATATAGAATATGGTAGAAAATGTATGTGGCCTTCTATAGCCTACAGGCTGGGGATAAAATGTATGACAATGTACTGAAACGGACACTTTTAACCTCATGTAGGTTTCTCCGATCAAATAGCCTAACCTAATTGGTGCTCAATCAAATACAAAAAGAGTTGCCATGTTAACAAACGACATATCCTAAAAACTGGACTGGTCAAAGTAAGATGGACAATATGGAACCACAACTGTTGTCCAGGAGTTACACCACATTGTCATGATCGGCGGTTTCAAGTTTGTATCCGTCCATTTTTGACAAGCTGATCATATCGAAAAAATAATTACTTCTGTATTCCCCGCTGTGTAAACACATTGCAAATAGGTTTGTGATAACTCCTGATAAAGTTGGGAAGCTACTAAATTCAGAGCATACATAGCCAAATTGATTCGTCACAGGATTCAGAACTAATAAAACCAATGCAACAGCCTGTTTTACAAACTGTGGGCCTACCACATGGATGGGCATTCATCAAATTCCATTGCTGGCCGACATGGTAGGCTACACCCCAGTAAGCACGAGCCGTTGTCTTTTGGACCTGTCCGGATGTGGTTTTATGGTGTTCAACAAATGTTATTTTACCTTTATTTAACTAGGCAAGTCAGTTAAGAACAAATTCTTATTTTCAATGTGGGCCTAGGAACAGTGGGTTAACTGCCTTGTTCAGGGGCAGAACGACAGATTTTTACCTTGTCAGCTTCTGGTTACTAGTCCAACGCTCTAACCACTAGGCTACCTAGGCTACCTGCCGCCCCATAATGGTAGGCTTACCACATAGATGGACATTCATAAAATTCAATTTCAGGCAACACTGTAGGCTACACCTCAGTAATCATAGACCCACGCAGACGCATTTTGGACATATTTTAGGAGTGCAGTTCCGGACCAGCCTTGATTTCCACAGACTTTGGTTTTTGGTCCTGTCCGGATCACCAATCATACACGTGTATTTTTTGGTCTTGCCAATGGTGGCAGAACATCAAGGACCAGCTCTGGAATCAATTGTGCTAGATTGGGGTTGGAGTGAAAACCTACAGGACAGTAGCTCTCAAGGAACAGGGTTGGAGAGCCCTGGTCTATACCATTATCTTATACGTAGGATATTGTCTTAAACCAGGGGTGTCAAACTCATTCCATGGAGGACCTAGTGTCTGCTGATTTTTGGATTTTCCTTTCAATTAAGACCTAGATAACCAGGTGAGGGGAGTTCCTTACTAACCAGTGACCTTAATTCATCAATCAAGTCCAAGGGTGTAGAAAAAACCTGCAGACACTTGGCCCTCCGTGGAATGAGTTTGAAACATTTTGAACTCTTTCTCTTCTCTCCCCCTCCAGCGCTCCAACTACCTTCACAGACAGGTGCAGGCCCTGGCCTCCCAGTACCCCAACGTGAGGGTGACGCCCTGGAGGATGGCTACCATCTGGGGCGGTGCCAGCCTGCTCACCATGTACCTCCGCAGCATGGCAGACCTGATCACCATGACTGACTGGAGCTGGGACTTCTTCATCAACCTCAGCGCTGCAGACTACCCCATCAGGTGACTGGGGTGGAGGTGACAGGGGGGTAGGGGGTGAGGATGGTGGGAGGTAAGGGCTAGCAGCATGTCAGACCTGATCACCATGACTGACTGGAGCTGGGACTTCTTCATTAACCTCAGCGCTGCAGACTACCCCAGCAGGTGACTGGGGTGGAGGTGACAGGGGGGTAGGGGGTGAGGATGGTGGGAGGTAAGGGCTAGCAGCATGTCAGACCTGATCACCATGACTGACTGGAGCTGGGACTTCTTCATTAACCTCAGCGCTGCAGACTACCCCATCAGGTGACTGGGGTGGAGGTGCAAGGTTTTACAGATAGTTGACCTACTGTGCATTCGGAAAGTATTCAGACCCTTTGAATTCCACATTTTGTTACGTTACAGCCTTATTCTAAAAAGGATTACATTTTTCCCCTCATCAATCTACCCCATAATGAAAAAGCAAAAACTGGTTTTTAGAAATTTTTACAAATGTATTCAGTATTCAGACCCTTTACTCAGTACTTTGTTGTAGCACATTTGGCAGCGGTTACAGATTCATGTCTTCTTGGGTATGACACTACAAGCTTGGCACACCTGTATTTGGGGAGTTTTTCCCATTTTTCTCTGCAGATCCTCTCTGTCTGGTTGGATGGGGAGCGTCGCTGCACAGCCATTTTCAGGTCTCCCCTGTCACGTTCCTGACCTGTTTTATGTTATTTTTGTATGTGTTTAGTTGGTCAGGGCGGGAGTTGGGGTGGGCATTCTATGTTTTGTGTTTCTATGTTTAGGTGGTTGGTAATTAGCCTTATATGGTTCTCAATCAGAGACAGGTGTTTGACTTTTCCTCTGATTGAGAATCATATAAAGGTAGGCTGTTCACACTGTTTGTTTGTGGGTGATTGTCTTCCGTGTCTGTGTCTGTGCACCACACGGGACTGTTTCGGTTTGTTCGTTCGTTTGATGTAGTCTGTTCCTGTTCGTGAGTTCTTCGTGTCTTTATGTAAGTTCCATGTTCAGGTTTCGTCTACGTCATTTTATTATTTTTTAGTTTGTTGAAGTGTTGTCGGTTTACGTATTTACTTTAATAAACTTAATTATGTATTCACAACCCGCTGCATTTTGGTCCTCCGATCCTTCTCTCCTCTCCTCGTCCGAGGAGGAGGAAGAACTAGACGCCCGTTACATCCCCAGAGATGTTCAATCGGGTTCAAGTCCAGGCTCTGGCTGGGCTACTCAAAGACATTCAGAGACTTGTGCTGAAGCCACTCCTGCAATGTCTTGGCTGTGTGCTTAGGGTTGTTGTCCTGTTGGAAGGTGAAACTTCGGCCCCAGTCTGAGGTCCTGAGCGCTCTGGAGCAGGTTTTCATCAAGGATCTCTCTGTACTTTGCTCTGTTCATCTATTCCTTTGACCTCATGGCTTGGTTTTTGCTCTGACATGCACTATCAACTGTGGGACCTTATATAGACAGGTGTGTGTCTTTCTAAATCTTGTCCAATGAAGTTGTAGAAACATGTCAAGGATGATCAATGGAAACAGGATGCACCTGAGCTAAATATTTAGTCTCATAGCAAAAGGTCTGAATACTTATGTAAATACAGTATTTCAGTTTTTTATTTGTGATAAATTAACAAAAATGTCTAAACCTGTTTTTGCTTTGTCATTATGGGGTATTGTGTATAGACTGATGAGGGCATTTAAAAAGAAAAATTAATCAATTTTAGAATAAGGCTGTAATGTAACAAAATGTGGAAAAAGTCAAGGGGTCTGAATACTTTCCGAATGCACTGTCTATGTTTAAGTACGGAAGTAGCAGCAGCTGTGTTGACAGCAAATTGGTTTTAATGGAACGTCTTGGTGTTGCAGGATGTTTCGGGCCGCTTCTCCTTCGAAGCAGTCAAGCTGGTTAGGGTTGAGTGGCCAGGAGTCGGACAGAGAAGAAATACTACTTCACATGCTCGCGTCCCTGTGTGACCTGACATGAAAGGACTCTGACATTACAGAACGGAACACTTTGAACACCAGTTTGCTCATGTTATGGATAAAAAATATTGAGAGATTGATCGTCCTTTGTTGTGTAATTATAATTTACAGTTCAGACACGCTTTAAAATGAGCCGTTATGAAGAGATGGATACAGCACCAAAAGCCATCTGAATAACAACCAGACAGTAGACACACAGCTATATAACCCCATAGGCCCCAGGGAATCCATACTGTCACATTCACTGTACAACCACTGCAGACTTACAACAAAGACCCGAGCTAAACAACTTAAATAGATCAATCACAGTAGATCTCCGGTTCTTCTTAAGGTGATTACACATTTGTTCCCCCCGAATTCCAATCCCTCCCCTGGCTTACTTACTCAGTTGAATAGGTTACATGATGAACTGATTACATGTTAATTGCCCCGAGGTCAATATGTATTGACTTCCCACCAGGTGGTGTGTGTGTGTGTGTGTGTGTGTGTGTGTGTGTGTGTGTGTGTGTGTGTGTGTGTGTGTGTGTGTGTGTGTGTGTGTGTGTGTGTGTGTGTGTGTGTGTGTGTGTGTGTGTGTGTGTGTGTGTGTGTGTGTGTGTGTGTGTGTGTGTGTGTGGCACCGCCCCAGAAGGTAGCCATCCTCCAGGTGGTTTGGAGGGAGGCCAGGGCCTGCACCTGTCTGTGGACGTAGTTGGAATGCTGGAGTGTCACACATACACACCATTGTGAACCTCAAGGTCATTAGTCCCTCATAGACTTCGATCACATACTTTCCCCAGATGGCCACTAGTTGCTGTAATCGCCATTGTGAAAAAGGAAACTGGACCTTGTGTGTCCAACACCTGGAGCTAAGATGGAAGGTATAAAGAAAGAGGTGGTTGCCCTGTGTTGTTTTATAGTCCAACACGTGTGGTTGGTTTATATACACGGTTTGTATACACAGGCTCAGGAGACACCGCTGTTTGTGTTCACCCTGTCAGGGAAATGTTCAGGGAAATATTTATGTGCTTACTTTTAGTTTGTTGCCATGTAGATATGTGCTTGTCGTAGATATTATGGGATAGTGTGAGAACGGTGAGAAAAGTTCTGATTTTGATGCTCGATCATAAAAGTGACAGTGTCTGTCTGTCTGTCTGTCTTTTCGTCTGTCTGTCTATGGGCGCTCAAGTGTGTGTGTGCAACTGTGCGCCCGTGCTTTATGTATGTGTGTGTGTGTGTGTGTGTGTGTGTGTGTGTGTGTGTGTGTGTGTGTGTGTGTGTGTGTGTGTGTGTGTGTGTGTGTGTGTGTGTGTGTGTGTGTGTGTGTGTGTGTGTGTGTGCGTGTGCATAATGTGGGTGTATGCTTGCGTCTGTCACTGTGTGAGTAAAAGTGTGTGTGGGTGTGTGCGCGTGTGGGTGTCTGTGTGGGTGTGCATAATGTGGGTGTATGCTTGGGTCTGTCACTGTGTGAGTGAAAGTGTGTGTGGTGTGCTGATGAGCTGTTTCTTTCTTCCTGTCTGTCTCCTCTTCTTCTCTTCATTTGCATGGCGGTGATGTGGTGGAGGAAAGGGCTGACACTGGAGGTTTTTATAGGCCCATCAGGAGAGAGATGGAGGGAGAGGGAGTGATAGAAGAGACAGAAGAGAGTGAGTAAGAGAAGGGGGAAAGAGAGGGGTTACATGTTGGCGTAGCAGACAGTAATATCTTTGCTTAGCAAGTGCTTTTTTGGACCACTTCTTGGATTTGACTCAAGTTTCCTAATTTAGACAATATTTACATACATTAACCCACAACACTCTAGTCATCAATGCACTCCCTCAATCCACTCCTTCTCATCTACAAGGCCGTGCAGTGATACAATCAAAAATAAGAAAACTGTGACAAATTATACTTGCCTTGGACAGCCCTCTTCAATTCAGTTCAATTCAACTGTCATGTAGGTGTAGAATGAAGCCAACCAGTCTATGCTACAGTCATAGTACCTCACTAAAAGAAAAACCAGGCTATGATCCACCCTATGGTCATCTTCTCCACTGATACTGTGTAAGGAATGAAGGGACAATCCCTACAATATGCTACAGCCGTAGAGCACCAACGCTATAAGGAATGCAGGGTTAGCCCTGGTCTGGTCCGGTGCTGCTGCTATGTTGTAATCAGTGTGTCTGTATAGGCTGTAGGCTGTAGGAGAGAAACAGGCATTATTCCCTGTCTAATTCTCTGATAATGTCCCCCCATCCGCATGGATGAGCCTGAAAGGCCCAGCCCAAATACCCTCTCCCCCTCGCCCTAGTAGTGGTGTCTGTCTGTCTGCCCGGGGGGCTGGTATGGAGGGATGGAGGAGGGAGGGATAAGTTACATGTTTGTTTTGTCGCAGAAGGAGGATCTCTTTCCAGGCTTTTCTCTTCAAGATAGCCAGTGTTGTCTTGCTTCTATCCTCTTTTCTAACCCCCGGCTTTAAATGGAACCTTTATTTAACTAGTCAAGTCAGTTAAGAACAAATTCTTATTTACAATGACGGCCTACACCGGCCAAACCCGGACGACGCTGGGCCAATTGTGCATCACCATACGGGACTCCCAATCACGGCCAGTTGTGATACAGCCTGGAATCGAAACAGGATGTCTGTAATGACGCCTCTAGCACTGAGATGCAGTGTCTTAGAATGTTGCGCCACTCGGGAGCCCTTTACCAAAGACTGTCCAGCTGCTCTACTAAAGACTGTTCAGCTGCTCTACTAAAGACTGTCCAGCTGCTCTACTAAAGACTGTCCAGCTGCTCAACTAAAGACTGTCCAGCTGCTCTACTAAAGACTGTCCAGCAGCTGCTCTACTAAAGACTGTCCAGCTGCTCAACTAAAGACTGTCCAGCTGCTCAACTAAAGACTGTCCAGCTGCTCAACTAAAGACTGTCCAGCTGCTCAACTAAAGACTGTCCAGCTGCTCAACTAAAGACTGTCCAGCAGCTGCTCTACTAAAGACTGTCCAGCTGCTCAACTAAAGACTGTCCAGCTGCTCTACTAAAGACTGTCCAGCTGCTCAACTAAAGACTGTCCAGCTGCTCTACTAAAGACTGTCCAGCAGCTGCTCTACTAAAGACTGTCCAGCAGCTGCTCTACTAAAGACTGTCCAGCTGCTCTACTAAAGACTGTCCAGCTGCTCTACTAAAGACTGTCCAGCTGCTCTACTAAAGACTGTCCAGCTGCTCTACTAAAGACTGTCCAGCTGCTCTACTAAAGACTATGCACCTGCTTTACTAAAGACTATGCAGCTGCTTTACTAAAGACTATGCAGCTACTTTACTAAAGACTATGCAGCTGCTTTACTAACGACTATGCAGCTGCTTTACTAAAGACTATGCAGCTGCTTTACCAAAGACTATGCAGCTACTTTACCAAAGACTATGCAGTTGCTTTACTAAAGACTATGCAGCTGATTTACCAAAGACTATGCAGCTGCTTTACTAAAGTATATGCAGCTGCTTTACCAAAAAGACTATGCAGCTGCTTTACCAAAAAGACTATGCAGCTGCTTTACTAAAGACTATGCAGCTGCTTCACCAAAGACTATGCAGCTGCTTTACTAAAGACTGTGCAGCTGATTTACTAAAGACTATACAGCTGCTTTACTAAAGACTATGCAGCTGCTTTACTAAAGACTATGCAGCTGCTTTACTAAAGACTATGCAGCTGCTCTACTAAAGACTATGCAGCTGCTCTACTAAAGACTATGCAGCTGCTCTACTAAAGACTATGTAGCTGATTTACTAAAGACTATGCAGCTGCTTTACCAACTAAATAATATATAATGTAACTGCTTTACTAAAGACTATCCAGCTGCTTTACTAAATAACATATAACTGCTTTACTAAAGACTATCCAGCTGCTTTACTAAATACTATCCAGCTGCATAACTAAAGACTATCCAGCTGCTGTACTAAATACTATCCAGCTGCTTTACTAAAGACTATCCAGCTGCTTTACTAAATACTATCCAGCTGCTTTACTAAATACTATCCAGCTGCTTTACTAAAGACTATTCAGCTGGTTTACTAAAGACTATCCAGCTGCTTTACTAAAGACTATCCAGCTGCTGTACTAAATACTTTCCAGCTGCTTTACTAAATACTATCCAGCTGGTTTACTAAATACTATCCAGCTGCTTAACTAAAGACTACAGCTGCTTTACGAAAGACTATCCATCTGCTTTACTAAAGAATATCCAGCTGGTTTACTAAATAGTATACAGCTGCTTTACTAAAGACTATACAGCTGCTTTACTAAAGACTATCCAGCTGCTTTACTAAATAATATATAACTGCTTTACTAAAGACTATCCAGCTGCTTTACTAAATACTATCCAGCTGCTTAACTAAAGGCTATCCAGCGGATTTACTAAAGACTATCCGTCTGTTTTACTAAAGACTATCCAGCTGCTTTACTAAAAACTATCCAGCTGCTTTACTAAAGACCATCCAACTGCTTTACTAAATACTTTCCAGCTGCTTTACTAAAGACTATTCAGCTGCTTTACGAAAGACTATCTATCTGCTTTACTAAAGAATATCCAGCTGCTTTACTAAAGACTATCCATCTGCTTTACTAAAGAATATCCAGCTGCTTTACTAAAGGCTATCCAGCTGATTTACTAAAGACTATCTGTCTGTTTTACTAAAGACTATCCAGCTGCTTTACTAAAGAATATCCAGCTGCTTTACTAAAGACCATCCAACTGCTTTACTAAATACTTTCCAGCTGCTTTACTAAAGACTATCCGTCTGTTTTACTAAAGACTATCCAGTTGATTTTAGGAACCGTATACATGTTGACAAGACTCGCTATAGGTATGTAGTATAGACTCTCTCTCGCCCTCTTTTGGTCAGTTGTAAGTTGTAACCCACCCAAAAGTATATGCATAACTTTGATTCAGAAATAACTTGTGATATGGACTTGTCAACTATTCAAGTGTGGTAAGAGCACAATAGTACAGTATAGTACAGTATAGCACAGTATATTGCTGTATAGTACAGTATAGGTACCGTATAGTACAGTACACCATAGTACAGTACAGTACAGTATATTACGGTATAGTACAGTATAGGTACCGTACAGTATAGTACAGTACATTACAGTATAGTAAAACATATTACAGTATAGTATAGGTACAGTATATTACAGTATAGTACATTATAGTACAGTACATGCACAGTATAGTAAAGTATATTTGGCTAAGAGTGTGCAATTATGGCATATGCCAACAGGGTAGCAGAGTGTTTTTATGGTGCTGGTATAAGGATGACTGCAAGGCTGTGATATGGGCTTGGCTGGTAATTCTGTGGTACTGGCTACGGTGGCAGTGTGTGTGAATGCCATCCAGCCAGACAGATAGTGACAGAGAGACAGAGGGTGCACCCTGGGGGCATACAGTCAGTCAGCAAACCAACCAGACCCACTGGACAGACTGTGTGACCACTCAGGCACAATGGCACAACTCTGGCAAATCTATGCTGTGACCTGGATTTCCCCCGCTGTGCTATGCTCTGTGTGTGTATTGTGTGTGTGTGTGCGTGCGTGCGTGTGTGCGGGTGTTCTGCTACACAACATCAGTATGTGTGTGTGTGCGTGCGTGCGTGTGTGTTCCACTACATCTGCTAAGTAAAGCCTTGGGGCTGTGAAATTGCTCCTTCATCAGTAAATGGCATTAATATGCATCCCTTCAGCCTGCGCTAGCCCAGCTTTGTTAGGAGAGTTTAGGCTCTTTTAGACAGGCACACTGAGCTGTCACCTAAAGGCCCAGACAGCCTCCCCCTACTCTGCTTTACACCCTGCAGACATCTGTATTGTTGAGAATACCTTTGACTGTGGCAATGATGGCTTGCACTGCAGAGGAGAAGCTTTTAGCCTGGCTGGACTGCATAGAAAGGGTTTGACTCCACTGGGCTGCTGTATTGTATAGTGCCTGTGGGGTTGGTTATTGAGCCAACTGTTAAATGGATGTTATGTTTACTGTCTTTGTACTTAGGGTTAGTCGTTTTCCTGACCAACTGTCCTGGAAAACCCTGGGCCCTGATCATAGTGGATAGTTAAATAATAAATGATCAAATGTTCCGTTAAAGCAATAGTTCACCCCAAAATCAAACTGAGCATAAAAGTGAGTGGCGGTTGTATGAGTGAGAGTCCATGAAAATGGCTGGCATACTTGGGTTTTATAGAGAACTTCCCCTTTAACAACTATCCCTTTGTATGCTTGACAACCCTTGAAAAGGGATGAAAGGAAAAAGCTGTTGTATTGCACTATCATATGGCATATGGTTTCTACCTCTCTCTCTTTGATTGGTTGGTAATTATGATCTCCCTGGCTGTCATTTCCACTGATTGGTTGGTTTCTAATAATCCCATCCTGGTTGTCGTTAACAGAACCAACAGCCAGCTGGTCGCCTTCCTGTCCAAGTACAGAGACATGAACTTCATCAAGTCCCACGGCAGAGACAACGCCAGGTGAGATCTAACAAGCATACGCACACACGCGCTGATAAATACACACCCACATACAGGTGCACGCATACACACACACTAGCATGATACAGACACATTAAAACACGTTCACTTATTCGCATTCTATCAGTGGCATTCGGTGCCGTTTAAGATGAGGGAGAACAATACATTTTTTATGAGCATGGCCTTATTTCTATTACAGCATATTGGATGACTGTCATTTATATTCCATTCACCCAGTTCAATGTAACATTGATAGGTTTAGGTTACTAAATTATACACGAATTGCCCCTATACCCATCATGAGGTTGCTACAACCTAGCCTATGAATGAAAGTTTGCAACGTACAGTACCAGTCATAAGTTTGGACACACTTACTCATTCCAGGGTTTTTCTTTATTTGTACTATTTTCTACATTGTAGAATAATAGTGAAGACATCAAAACTATGAAATAACACATATGGAATCATGTATTAACCAAAACAGTGTTAAACATATCGAAATATATTTTATATTTGAGATTCTTCAAGTAGCCACCCTTTGCCTTGATGACCGCTTTGCACACGCTTGGAGAGTGAGGGACAAGTCGAGAGAGAAATTTGAGTAATCAAGGCGAAAGACAGTGACACATTCAATACCGCCTTGCACATTCGTGCCTGCATCTAGCTGATCTAGGGTGTAATCATTAGTCCAGCGGTTGCAAACAAGATTTTCTATTGGACAAATTCAGGTAACGTTTTTCAACAGACTCGCTTCACTTTCATAGCAGCCACATACAAACAGCATGATCACTTCCTTCTTGTATCTACACGCTCTCCTCCTCTCACCTGTTCCCTTTGCTTGTGGACTTCAGTGCATCACACTGGTTGTGACCAGGCGAAAAAACCTTTCCAGGCCAAACCTTCATATCATAACCGTTAAACACAGCCTACATCGGTGTCACCATTTTAGCTAACGTCATAACGTAGTCAAAATAGCTACTAGAACTAACACGTTAGTAAACCCGCTACAATCATACAGTACTGTGTGTAGAGTCAGCAAACAGGTTAGCAGTTACACCGGTGGCAATAAATTAATCAAACCAAAAGTTTACCTTGACTTGGAAAAGGTCCAGTGTTGGATAGCCATAGCCAGCTGGCTAACATGACATCCCTTTCTGTTTGAGCCGGGTGTTTGAGTAGGCTAAACTAGTTAGCTGCATTCGCTAGCAAAGATTGTCTAAGTGAAAGTGAAATAAACACAATGAAATATAGCTAGCTCTCTCTCTCTCTTGTTTCTCCTTCATTTTGAAGAATTACATTTGTTCAAAACTGTTCAAATATTGTCTTTCTCTCTTTGAGTCAACTACTCACCACATTTTATGCACTGCAGTGCTAGCTAGCTGTAGCCTATGTGTTCAGTACTAGAGCCATTCTCTGATCCTTTAAATGAGTGGACAACACATCAGTTCATGCTGTAAGAGCTCTGATAAGTTGGAGGACGTCCTCCGGAAGTTGTCATAAGTAATGTGTCTATGGAAGGGGGTGAGAACCATGAGCCTCTGAGGTTTTGTATTGAAGTCAATGTACCAAGAGGAGGACGGAAGCTAGCTGTCCTCTGGCTACACCACGGTGCTACCCTACAGAGTGCTGTTGAGGCTACTGTAAACCTTCATTGCAAAACTGAGTGTTTTAATAAATTATTTGGTGACGTGTGAATATATTTAGTATAGTTTTATCGTAAAAGGATCACATTTAATATTTCACTATTTAAAAAAATGAAATTCACTGAGGAGGATGTCCTCTCTTTCCTCCTCTGAGGAGCCTCCACTGTCACACACACACACACACACACATTCTCCTTGCCCCAGCTCGGTGACTGAGTCATAATCCAATTAGGCTCCATCTGTAGCTTTATTAATTAACCTTCCCTTGTTGCCGTTGCGAGGTGCTGCCTGCCAGGCCTGCCCCCGCCCCGCTCCATGCCCTATCACGCTACTTAATGACATGCCAATCACTGGTACACACACACACACACACACACACACACACACACACACACACACACACACACACACACACACACACACACACACACACACACACTGACACCAATCACAATCTGGCTGCCTGTCGTGCTGTGCCATGGCGTGTGTATGTGTGTGTGTGTATGTGTGTGTGTGCCAGGAGTTAGACAGGCTTGACTGAAGAAAACCACTACTGGCATGAGATAGGTTGGATAGTGGATTAATTAAGGTTGTTTCTATATACAGTGGCAAGAAAAAGTATGTGAACCCTTTGGAAATACCTGTATTTCTATATAAATTGGTCATAAAATTTGATCTGATCTTCATCTAGTTCACAACAATAGACAAACACAGTCTGTTTAAACTAATAACACACAAACAATTATACATTGTCATGTCTTTATTGAACTCACTGTGTAAACATTCACAGTGCAGGGTCGAAAAAGTATGTGAACCCTTGGATTTAATAACTTGTTGACCCTCCTTTGGCAGCAAGAACCTCAACCAAACTTTTTCTGTAGTTGAATTTTGAACCATTCCTCTTTACAAAACTGTTTCAGTTCAGCAATATTCTTGGATTGCCTGGTGTGAACTGCTCTCTTGAGGTTATGCCACAGCATCTCAATCAGGTTGAGGTCAGGACTGACTGGGCCGCTCTAGAAGGCGTATTTTCATCTGTTGAAATACTTCTGTTGTGGATTTACTTCTGTGTTTTGGGTCTTTGTCCTGTTGCATCACCCAACTTCTGTTGCGATTGGCGGACAGATAGCCTAACATTCTCCTGCAAAATGTCTTGATAAACTTGTAAATTCATTTTTCCATCGATGATAGCAAGTTGTCCAGGCCCTAAGGCAGCAAAACAGCCCCAAACCATGATGCTCCCTCCACCATACTTTACAGTTGAGATGAGGTTTAGATGTTGGTGTGCTGTGCCTTTTTTTCTCCACACATAGTGTTGTGTGTTCCTTCCCAACAACTCAACTGTAGTTTCATCTGTCCACAGAATATTTTGCCAGAAGCGCTGTGGAACATCCAGGTGCTCTTTTGCAAACTTCAGACGTGCAACAATGTTTTCTTTGGACAGCAGTGGCTTCTTCCCTGGTGTCCTCCCATGAACACCATTCTTGTTTAGTGTTTTATGTATCGTAGACTCGTCAACAGAGATGTTAGCATGTTCCAGAGATTTCTGTAAGTCTATAGCGGACACTCTAGGATTCTTCTTAACCTCATTGAGTATTCTGCGCTGTGCTCTTGCAGTCATCTTTGCAGGATGGTCACTCCTAGGGAGAGTAGCAACAGTGCAGAACTTTCTCCATTTATAGACGATTTGTCTTACCGTGGACTGATGAACATCAAGGCTTGTAGAGATACTTTTGTAACCCTTTCCAGCTTTATGCAAGTCAACAATTATTAATCTTAGGTCTTCTGAGATATCTTTAGTTCGAGGCCTCGTTCACATCAGGCAATGCTTCTTGTGAATAGCAAACTCAAATTTTGTGAGTGTTTTTTATAGGGCAGGGCAGCTCTAACCAACATCTCCAATCTCGTCTCATTGATTGGACTCCAGGCTAGCTGACTCCTGACTCCAATTCGTTTTTGGAAAAGTCAATAGCCAAGGTGTTCACATACTTTTTCCAACCTACACTGTGAATGTTTAAATGATGTATTCAATATAGACAAGAAAAATACAATAATTTGTGTGTTATTAGTTTAAGTACACTGTGTTTGTCTATTGTTGTGACTCAGATGAAGATCAGATCAAATTTGATGACCAATTTATGCAGAAATCCAGATAATTCCAAAGGGTTCACATACTTTTCCTTCCCACACTTTTCCTTCCCACTGTAGCTGTTTCTATAGGAATCAAATAGTGATGTATACAGACTATACAAGTTTGTTTCTGTGGTGGATAGCAGCTGGCTTTAAGACCTTCAAGGACTTAACAGTCCGTTTGACCTGAACTTGACACCTACTGCAACAGTTGGTGCAGTTGGTGCAGTTGGTGCTTCACATGAGTCACACGTTGTTAGTGTGAGGGAAACATATATAGGAAGTTATTCTCTCCCTATGCTCTCTCTAAGCTACTAGGAGGGTATACTGAGTGTACAACGTGGAGGGAAATTGGTGAACATCGAACATACAATCATGTTTTCCAAGCAGAACATATACTAACCACTAGGCTATATGGAACTTTGTTTGTAAGTGTTGATAAACATGTCACCACGTGTTTTGTTCAGTTTGTATGCATTTCTGTTTACAGCAGCAGTGAGAGGTTAGATTATAAAAACATTTTTTGCCTTTGTTTTCTCCCAGTCTCTGGAAAAAGGTTAAATAAAGGACAAATTAAGCAACAATAAGTGTATATAGTTGAGTGTAACATACGTTTATATATTTTAAATCAAGTTAGTGGTTTTGTGTAAAAGAAACCAACTTAACCATGTTTGTGTGGTTGTGTGTTTGTGGTCGCTATAGGTTTAACCATGTTTGTGTGGTTGTGTGTTTGTGGTCGCTATAGGTTTAACCATGTTTGTGTGGTTGTGCGTTTGTGGTCGCTATAGGTTTAACCATGTTTGTGTGGTTGTGTGTTTGTGGTCGCTATAGGTTTAACCATGTTTGTGTGGTTGTGCGTTTGTGGTCGCTATAGGTTTAACCATGTTTGTGTGGTTGTGCGTTTGTGGTCGCTATAGGTTTAACCATGTTTGTGTGGTTGTGTGTTTGTGGTCGCTATAGGTTTAACCATGTTTGTGTGGTTGTGCGTTTGTGGTCGCTATAGGTTTAACCATGTTTGTGTGGTTGTGCGTTTGTGGTCGCTATAGGTTTAACCATGTTTGTGTGGTTGTGTGTTTGTGGTCGCTATAGGTTTAACCATGTTTGTGTGGTTGTGTGTTTGTGGTCGCTATAGGTTTAACCATGTTTGTGTGGTTGTGTGTTTGTGGTCGCTATAGGTTTAACCATGTTTGTGTGGTTGTGTGTTTGTGGTCGCTATAGGTTTAACCATGTTTGTGTGGTTGTGTGTTTGTGGTCGCTATAGGTTTAACCATGTTTGTGTGGTTGTGTGTTTGTGGTCGCTATAGGTTTAACCATGTTTGTGTGGTTGTGTGTTTGTGGTCGCTATAGGTTTAACCATGTTTGTGTGTTTTTGGTCAACCAGGTTTATCCGCAAACAAGGTCTGGACCGGCTTTTCTTTGAGTGCGACACCCACATGTGGCGACTTGGCGACCGCAAAATCCCAGAAAGCATTTCTGTGGACGGCGGTTCTGATTGGTTCCTGCTCAATCGTCCGTTCGTGGAGTACGTTATAAACTCCCAAGACGACCTGGTCACCAACATGAAGCGCTTCTACACCTACACTCTGCTGCCCGCCGAGGTAAGAACACACACGCTGCCCAGTATGCACACAAACACACACACACACCCACATACAACTATATACTTCTGCTCGCTGAGGTAAACACACACACCTACACACAGCAGTCCTAAGGACACTACTTAAGGGCTTGGAGGAGATGGTTTGAGGAACAGGAGATGTTTGTAGTTAAGTGTTCCAGGTGTCCACGTCATCCTTCATTCTCCTCTCCTCCGCCTACACTACACTTCACCCACTCTCTCTCTTCTCTCTCTCTCCTCAGTCGTTCTTCCACACGGTGCTGGAGAACAGTGCTCACTGTGAGAGCATGGTGGACAACAACCTGCGCATCACCAACTGGAACAGGAAGCTGGGCTGTAAGTGTCAGTACAAACACATAGTGGACTGGTGCGGCTGCTCCCCCAACGACTTCAAACCTGCCGACTTCCACCGCTTCCAGGTGAGACATGGTATCATACACACACGCACGCACACGCACACACGCACATGCACACACACACGCACATGCACACATGTACGTACATGTACACACACAGAACATATACACACACATAAAAAATACAGTATAAACACACACATCTCTATTTCACATATTTCTCTCTCTCTCTCTCTCTCTCTCTCTCAAACACACACACTTGAATGCATCCAAATTCATAGTGCTGACCTAACTAGTCTCTATGCCAGCTTGCTGCCCTCTGCCTAGTCTACTGTCTGGCCCTGTTGGCTGCCAACCCTAATGCCAACCCTAATGCCAACCCTAATGCCAACCCTGACTCTGGCTCTCTGGCTCTCCCTTGGAATTCTGGCATGACTGGAGCACACTGACAGTATTATTACAGTATAAAATGCCTAGGAACAGTGTGTGCGTGTGATTCATTACAGTATACAGAGCACACTGTGTTCTGGCACAGTGCAGACCTCCTACCTCCTACCAGTCAGTCCACTGTATTAATAGGACTTAATTAATATCCTATCAAGTGTGGGTTTTCCACGCTCAGTAGGCTCTAGTATAGACTGACAGAGAGGCTATATTTAGGCTAGAAGCTGCTCATGATTCAGAATTTACTGAGGAGGACTGTGTAGTGTCCAGTACTGGACACGTATCTAGTTCTATCTGTGGTTGTAGGAGTGGGTGTCTAGTGTCCCTATTAATGGTTATGTGTGGTGTGGAGGAGTAGTCTTAATAAGTTTGTGGGGGTGTTGTGTTGCTTCGGTGAAGAAACGGACAGATCTGTGAGAAGGAAGAAAAAAAAGAGGAGAGAAAGAAAGACAGGACGGAGGAGATGAGGTGGAGAAGGTCTCACCTGTTACAGACAACAGAGAGAACCTTTCATAGCTAGATCGTGTGCCTCGCCGCCATCTTTCCACCCTCTGATTTCCCTCACCTGATGAACTGTACCTGTGAAAGTTGGGTTAATAAATCGTGTGCGGGGGCGTGAGAACCGCCGCCAAGTTCCACAGTTGCTGCCCTGGTGTGAGAATGTCACCGGTTGCCAGATAAGCAATGGGTTGCCAGGTCTGGGCCCAATGGGCCGTCATTATCTCTCACACTAGGAATGTACAGCGGGAGGAGATGAGGGTGAATAGTTTCCCCTCCCTGTCTGAGGTGTATGGAACTGAAAGAACTGTCTGTGTGTCTGCAAAGCAGCGGAGGCTGCTGAGAGAGTTCTCATGAGCTACTGTCAACCACAGCAAGAAGCAAGGGATGGAGATATAGAGGAAGAGAGGAGAAGGAGGGAAAGAGGGAGATTGAGGGAGCAGGGCAAAATGTTCATGAGCTACTGTCAACCATTGCCCTCGTCAGCGTGAAGCAGGAGATGGGGAGAGAGGGATAGATGAAGAGTGTGTGTGAGAGAGATGGAGAGAGACAAGAAAAAAGAGAGGGATGGAGAGAGAGATGGAGAGAGAGATGAAGAGAGAGGGATGGAGAGAGAGATGAAGAGAGAGGGATGGAGAGAGAGGGGTGGAGAGAGAGGGATGGAGAGAGAGATGAAGAGAGAGGGGTGGAGAGAGAGGGGTGGAGAGAAAGATGAAGAGAGAGGGGTGGAGAGAGAGGGGTGGAGAGAAAGATGAAGAGAGAGGGATGGAGGGAGAGATGGAGAGAGAGGGATGGAGAGAGAGAGAGATGGAGAGACTGAGAGAGGGAAACGGAGGGGCAGAGAGGCAGACGTAGAGAGAGATAGAGGAAAACATAGCGACAGAGACAAACAGAGAGAGTACTATTAATCATATCCTCCACCTTCATCCATCCATCATCCTAACACCCCACTCACACAGTGTTTTCCACAAGCACATGGAGTAGCCAGCCTAATAGACAAAGTACCCAGACAGGCTCCTCAGGGCTGGGGGGAGGGGGGTTAAGATGATATTTTTTGTGCCGAACACGCTCTATTTTGGTGGACTCTGGTACATTCTAACACTAGATTGTATTTTCAACTAGCAACTGTCAGGAAATAACACTGATATAAATAACATAGAATCAGTTTGCCTTCACTGAGCCTTTAAAGAATCCTGTAAGAGTCTGCTGACTTTCCACGGGCTACAAGCTTCCTTTTAAGAGGCATTTTCTCAGCTGTCTGTAATACAGGTATGATTGAAGAATGAAGCAGGTGTTAAACATGGGCTTTGCTACACAGAAAGCAGCAGTTGACCTCTCCATTGTCAACACGTTGATTAAATCAATAGTACTATATCATTCATTTTGAAAATACCATAAAAAAATACCATATAAGTATCAATAGTTTTTAAAACGATTCAATCTGTTTTCTTGTATCATATTTTGGACCAGTGTGAGACTCTCTCTCTACTAGCCTACCTATTGTTCCTGTAAGTACCACGAGACCATTCTACTCAATTAAGGTGCCACCAATCTGTAGTGTAAAGACATTTGACTGCAACCACAGAACACACAACACACACCCAAGTACCGAGAGGCGGGGCAGACAGCAGACTGTCAAACCAGCGGTGTTTCCCTGTCATCGCTCACTTCGTGACTGACAGGCGCCTGTCCTATCAGTAGATGGCTAGAGGATGCATATCGTTCATTCTAGCGGGAGAGGGACCGGCAGACTTTTTTCTGACTAGCAAATTGAAAAGTAATTGAAGTGGAAAAAGTACCTGGCTGAAAATGACTGTAATGTGTTGTATAGCCGACAGCCGGGGCTAGTATAAAAAACACTGCACACGCCATCTTCTAGAGAGAACTCATTTACATACGCCAATTAGCCATTGTTGACATCAGCACTTATGAGCCTTCATTCATTTTTTTCCCACCTCCTTCCAAAGTTGTCTTTTATAGTCCCGTCTCCAGTCCCTTTTCCATTTCAGTAAGTGCCTCCCACGGCCATTCAAAGCCATTTCAGTAAGTGCCTCCCACAGCCATTCAAAACCATTTCAGTGGGCCATAAGCAAAGTAGCGAAATGCCTCTTAAAGTGTGGACGTGACACTCCTTGTTTTTCTAGAGAGAAAAGTGATGCATCCGATCACCCACACAAACTTACAAGCACACTCACCCACACGCTCTGACACTCCCTCTCACACACACACATTCTCTCTCTCACAAACACACACACACACACTTTCTCTAGCGAGGAACAACGATGTGATGCATCTAAAAAGTTAGTCCCAAAACCCCTCCTTAACAACAAGGCCCTAGTGGCACAGATAGAGTTGTTTAGGAGAGAATTCAGACTGACTCCTGAGTGTTTTATGTCTGTTGTCATGGAGATCAGCAAGCGGGGGAGCCACACTCACCCACACGCTCTGACACTCCCTCTCACACACACACATTCTCTCTCTCACAAACACACACTCACCCACACGCTCTGACACTCCCTCTCACACACACACATTCTCTCTCTCACAAACACACACTCACCCACACGCTCTGACACTCCCTCTCACACACACACATTCTCTCTCTCACAAACACACACTCACCCACACGCTCTGACACTCCCTCTCACACACACACATTCTCTCTCTCACAAACACACACTCACCCACACGCTCTGACACTCCCTCTCACACACACATATTCTCTCTCTCACAAACACACACACACACACTTTCTCTAGCGAGGAACAACGATGTGATGCATCTAAAAAGTTAGTCCCAAAACCCCTCCTTAACAACAAGGCCCTAGTGGCACAGATAGAGTTGTTTAGGAGAGAATTCAGACTGACTCCTGAGTGTTTTATGTCTGTTGTCATGGAGATCAGCAAGCGGGGGAGAGAGAGAGAGAGGGGTTGGAGAGAGATAAAGGTAAGAAGCCAGGGAGGATTATTTTTCTCCTGTGGATTCCCTGTTGTTTCAGGAAGTACAAAGGGAACAGGAAGTATTCTTCTTCTGTGGTTTTGTCTTGTGTTTGAAAGAAGCAGCCAGCTCTGGTAGCTGACAGGGGGTAAGACACAACCCAAAACTTAATAAATGCAAGCCATTTGTTGTGCGTGCAGGCGTGCGTGTGAGAGAGAGAGAGAGAGAGAGAGAGAGAGAGAGAGAGAGAGAGAGAGAGAGGAGAGAGAGAGAGAGAGAGAGAGAGAGAGAGGAGAGAGTCAGAGAGAGAGAGAGAGAGAGAGAGAGTAGAGTCAGAGAGAGAGAGAGAGAGAAGAGTCAGGAGAGAGAGAGAGAGAGAGACGGAGAGAGTGAGGGTAGAGTCAGAGAGAGAGAGAGAGAGAGAGACAGAGAAAGAGAGAGAGAGAGAGAGAGAGAGAGAAGAGTCAGAGAGAGAGAGAGAGAGAGAGTAGAGTCAGAGAGAGAGAGAGAGAGAGAGAGACGGAGAGAGTGAGGGTAGAGTCAGAGAGAGAGAGAGAGAGAGAGAGAGAGAGAGAGAGAGAAGACGTGGGTACTGAGACAGTTTACCAGGGTGATATGACGTGGCAGTGTATCTGCTCGTTGTCTTCTGTATGTGGGAGAGAATATCAAATCAAAGCTGCTCATCGCACACACACACACATGTACACACTCTTTCTCTCTCTCTTTCTCTCTCTCTTTCTCTCTCTCTTTCTCTCTCTCTTCTCTCTCTCTCTCTCTCTCTCTTTCTCTCTCTCTTTCTCTCTTTCTCTCTCTCTTTCTCTTTCTCTTTTCTCTCTCTCTTTCTCTCTCTCTGTCTCTCTCTTCTCTCTTTCTCTCTTTCTCTCTCTCTGTCTCTCTCTCTGTGTCTCTCTCTCTCTCTCATTCTCTCTCTCTCTCTCTCTCTCTCTCTCTCTCTCTCTCTCTCTCTCTCTCTCTCTCTCTCTCTCTCTCTCTCTCTCTCTCTCACACAACCTCCCACTCACTTCCACTCCATCTCCCATTCTGCAGTCGTTCCCAGCAAGCCACCATTTCTATAATCTTCTCTCTGTTTTTCTCTCTCCTCCT